>NC_057798.1:241237836-241370178 GCF_018294505.1 Triticum aestivum
GAAGGGCGGTTGAATCGAATTTGGGGGGAATTTTTGTGTGTGTGTGTGGGGGGGGGAGGGAGGATTTTCGCGCGGTGGGCGGGGGGGAGTTTGGCGCATGGTCGGTTTCTCCAAGTGTAGTCCCACGTGTCAGTGAAGAGGCAAGCCGAAGTGCGTCCCGTTTGCGTGAGCCGTGTGCAGGACCGAACGTGTGTGGGGTGCAATGCGACCGCGGCAGGAGTGCTGTGAGTGTACCGCCTTTTTTCCTTTTAAACTAGGTGCTTCACCCTCTCAAAAAAATGTTGCTTCGCACGATCCATCGATACTACTACTAGTAATCCGGTAATCCCGACTAAAACGGCACGACCGGGTCTTTTCCCGCGCGATATGCTGGGAGGTTGGCTTAGTTGGGTTTTTTAGATTTGTCTCGGTTCAATAAAAAGCAGAGTTGGTGATGATGGTGTGCCTGTCATCCTGCAATAAAGGCCGTCCGATCTATATCTAACAGATAGGAAGGAAACTATGACAATTTACCCGCACTCCTCTCCACATTTGCAGATAAGGCTTTCCCTCGTTCATCCTTTTCTCCCACAAGATCTTGATCTTACGTGCAACGCACGGGCATCTTGCTAGTACTCCTACAATATGTATATTATTGTGAAAGTTCATATACACCGGCCGAGATTAATGCAAACACGGTAGATTTTCATTACATTTCGAACTTTTATAGGATAGAAAAATAAAAGAAACCCGACCCTAAACCTATTCTATGGCGGCGACCAACGTCCTCCATCTGCGACCTCTATGTACGGGGGCGGGGTTCAAGACCCGTGAAGTGAAGGTGCGGTCTCCGGCGAGGAAGAGTAGAACATGGGATATGGACCGACCAGTTGGCACACCATGCCCTGCGGCCTCCCATGCCCTACTCATCCTCGGAGGAGTCCCCGACCTCGGCGGTGCCGAACGTTGGACGGCGGCAATTAGGACGCGTGGCTGACGGTGCTCCCGTCGTCGACCGCCAGTGTGGCCACCGCTTGTGCGGTCGCGTCCACGTCCGGCTACGCCGCTATTGCATCGCAAGAGGCGACTTGAGCAAGGGCGGCGACCTCGAGCTTCATCCCTGAAGACAAGCTCTCCCGCAGAGCATTTGCACTTGCGGTCATGGCGGATGTGGTGCCAGGTAGGAGGACGATGCGCTATGGTGTGGAGGTTAGCTGGGCATTGCCGCTTTAAGTAGCGCATTCCGGTGAGGCCAAGCGTCCGGGTGCGTCATTAAGTCGCCGGAGTTGGTTCCTCGGGCACTGAGCCTCTTAACGACGACATACGAACAGACGTCATGAATGCGGGCAGCTGGCGCCGGCTGGGAACGCACTGCGCGACGACTCGAGGGACGAGGGCTTTGGTGTGCCAGGGTAGTCAGCTGCGGTCATGGCAACGTTGGAGATGCCCTTTGCTCAAATGCTATCCCTGCATATCATTGAAAAAGCAAGACGACCCGGCATGGTCTCAGGTCCAGAGGATGCAGTTGGCCGCGCTACACCACTCCGCGGACGCGTCGAGGCGCCCCGTGCATCCTCGACGAGCCGGGTGTTGGGGTGTGTTTGGATTGTGGCCAAAGTGCACCTTACCAAAATTTTGGTCATGACCCAAAGATTGGTCTTTGTTTGGATGGTTGCCATTTCTTTGGCATGCCAATGAACTCTAGCCAACTCTAGTTCATTTTTCTTGCCAATGTCGGCCAAATCATGGGCAACCAATACCTCAACCAAAATTATGGCTACCCAATGCTTTGATGGGGCAACCTTGGGCACAAACCAAACATACCGTTGGTCGTGCCACAACACTAACGCCACCCTCGGCACACTGAAACCGACCGTGTCTATCGATGATATGAGCGTGTCGCTCACCGCGGTTGCCGTGTCCAGAGGCGGTGCTGGAGCTGCGCCCCATTGTTGGCCCCAACGACCCACATGAACGGTTGTCGGTGGCGAGGAGGTCATGGGCCAGCTCCTCCATTGGACTAGTCTGCGCTACGTCGTCCCGACGGGTGTGCCCCACATGTCGGTTTCCCTGTTTTCCTGGCCATATTCGAGCGTCAATGCTCCGCGTTGCGCATTAGGCCTTTCACTATGTAGGCCAAGCGAGACAACTTATTGTTTATTTGAGCCGTTCAAGTGTAATCATGTGGTGTTTGCTTATTTCTCATTCCTCTCCAACCCTCTTCTCCATCGATCATGTCGCCCTTCAGTCGAGTCCATCCTCCTGCATGCCTCATTTGAACATTCCGCCGAGTGTCATTCACATGTACCCACCCTAGTCCTCTTTCAATAGATCTCCGGACCCCGAGATGAAATCGAGAGGGAACGAGTGGGGGCACGTGATACCTAAGGCGGATTCAAAATTTTGAACCGGTGATCATAGCATCTGCAAGTCATATATAAAGGGTATTCAATGTTCGTTTCATTTTTGAACGTACAATATACTCCCTCCTATCCTTTCTACTTTACATATAAGTTTTACGTGTAGTCAAAGTATCTCTACCATGATAAAAAAGGTATCAACATTCAACAACGCCCAATCAATATTGTTAGATTCGTACGTACTCCTAGATTTGTACTCGAGATGGTTTCCAATTTGACTATTGACCTGATTAATAGTACTCCTTTCACATAGGTGAGTAAGTCATCTTAGGCTGTGCACCGTGACCAAGGAGAAGGGGAAAATGAGAGACATTAATGTTTATTTGCTAATTAATAGTATTGCGTGCAATGAACTAACCACTGCATGTCATGTTTGATAGTCTCAGGTCATTAAAAGCATGCACACCCTCATCTCTTATTGGTTCATATGTCAAGAAACAAGAAACGAGGTAGAAGTTAATGCACCGCGCCTACGTGTTTTGGGATTATTTGGTTTTCGTAAGATGACTTACACACCTAGACGGAGGGAGTACATGAGATGTATAATGTGAAAATTATATCATTGGAAACTCCTTTCACATACGAAATTGACCATATGCTTTGTGTAAGTTGCATGTCATATATTATTACTCTAACATTTGGTCAAAGTTAGCCTCGAAAAACGCATTAGACCCTGTATGCTTTGTGTAAGTTGCATGTCATATATTATTACTCTAACATTGGTGTAAGTTGCATGTCATATATTATTACTCTAACATTTGGTCAAAGTAGTATAGTGGAAGTGGATCCTCTGACGTAGGTATCCCTGCCTTACCCTCCCTTTCGGTCACTTACTGGCGGACCCCATGCTTGCTAGGCCCCGCATGTCAGTTACTCAATGGGTTCGGCCACGTCAGGGGATCCTCATTCGTAGTATACTCCCTCTGTTTTTATTTACTCCGCATAAAACGGAGGGAGTGGTGGTATAATAAATGACGCGGGCAGGGGAGGGGGAGGGACGTCGGTTTGCTCTCAACTGTGGTCCCACAAGCGAGCGAAAACGCAAGACGAAGTGTTTTCCATTCGGTGAGCGACGTGGAGGGTCCAGCGTGCCGGGCTGCAACGCGAACGCGACAAGAGCGATGTACAGTCAAAACCGATTGACCGGTCGTCACCGGAACCACTATTCACACCAGAACCTTCGCTGCTCGGCCTACGCCAGCCACTACCCTAAAACCACACCAAATCTCCAGCCCATTCCCCCACCTTTCGATCCCCTAGCCCGCATCAAGTGTCCCCTAGTTCGCCGAAAAGCCATGGTGCGCTGCAAGATCACTTACTACAAGATGCTGACGCCGGAGCGCCGCGCAGAAATCGCGGCGGCGGACGGCGCCACAGACCTCCGTTCCCAAGCTCGCTTTGCGGCGGGCCAATCCCCGAGTACTCTGGAGCCAAGCTACAAGGAGGAAGCTGATCCAATGTTCACTGCAGAGGTCGCGGCGCAGAAGGCCCCCGATGGGTATGAGACGATGTACGTCGACTTCGTGCCGGCGTCCGAGCCCCCCATGGTGCAGGCGGACCAGCGGTTCAACATGGTGATACTAAAGGAGGACCAGGAGGCAGAGGCTCAACTCGATGCGGAGCACGCGCATGCCGCTGCCATCGAGGCTCTCCTGCAGGCGAAACCGGATGTCGTGGATGTGAACCGGGCGGCGGAGGCTCAACTTGAGGCGGAGCGCGCGGATGCTGCTGCCATTGAGGCCCTCCTGCAGGCGGAACCGGACGTCCTGGACATGAACCGGGCGGCAGAGGCTCGACTCGACGCAGAGCGCGCGGATGCCGCTCTCATCGATGCCCTCCTGCAGGCGGAACCAGAAGCCCTAGACTTGAACCGGGTGGCGGAGGCTCGACTCGACGCGGAGCGCGCGGATGCGGCTCTCATCGACGCCCTCCTACAGGCAGAACCGGAAGTCCTGGACTTGAACCGGGCGGCGGAGGCTCGACTCGACGCGGAGCACGCGGATGCCGCTACCATCGAGGCCCTCCTGCAGGCGGAACCGGACGTCCTCGACTTGAACCGGGCTGTGCTCTCGTCCGTGCAGAGCACCCGCACGCTCCACTTGAACGAGTAGCTAGAGGCCGAGGACAACCACGGTGCGGAGACACACGTCGGCAGCGACGGCTGGTTCGCGCCGGCAGCCAAAGACGACGAGGTTGTCTCTTTCCGTGAGCAGTGATAGTTTTTCTTTATGTTGTTGTTTTTATGGATCTTTTGCTATGTAAAAACATACTATTTGTTATGCAAGTCGCCTGACTTGGGTCAGTCTACCATTTCAGGTGGTTGGATGAATATCCGACGTCTCCTAACCCTTCTTTCCTTCTTCCTCACCTCTTCTTCTTCCCCAACAGACCACCACATGGGCCGTACGGATACTCTGGTTGGATAAACATACTCTATGAATGAAAATTATGTGTCAGCGATAGGATGGCTGAGTTGGTTTGTTCACATGTGACATCACGTGTTAGTGAGGTGCGTTCCCTTGGTTGGGTTTGCGGCGTGCAGGAGCGACTGTGTGAGGGTGCGGTGCGACCGCGGCGTGCAGGAGCAACCGTGTGAGGGTGTCGTGCGACCGCGACAGCCGTGCGCAAGTGTACCTCCTTCTCATTTTGAAAACTTTAGGCAAGCTTGGCAAAAATGTGTGGCGAAGTTTGGCAATGCAAGGCCTAGACCCAAACAGGATAAGTACGTACGTACTAGGAGTACTAGTGTTAAAAAAGAAAGGTGGGGTTTTCCTTTGCGGGATTTAATCGATACAAATCCTTATTTCACGTGTCAATTAATGCGTGTTTTTTTCTCGAAAGACCAAAGAGCTAACCATCTCACTCCTCATCGCTTGATTAATGCAGCGCCATGCAAACGAACCTTCTCACTTCCGCATGCATGCAAGGGATATTAATGTCTTTGGTTGCTAACCCCATCAATTTTGCCTCGATTAGTGTTAGTGGCCCTTTGCAAATTGTAATTTTGATATATTGGCCTTGTGTACAAAAAAATGGAGGTAGTAACTATATTTGAATTCCTTGCCCATTGCGGTGACATTGACGATTTTTTTTGTGTGGTTTGGCGAAGTGCGTTCGATGGAGAACACCATTGAGGGAGACCACGGTAAATCGTTCGCAAGTGCCTCCTGCAAGCCGAGACAACCGCCTTATTTGCATCCAGGAAGTCCTTTACTAGTACTACTACTAGGAGTACTAGTGCGGTGAGATGGTTTCTCAAAGAAGACGATGGAGAAGCGGAGTCAGCGAAGAGTGAAATGATGGTTGCTTCGTCCGTGCTTTGTGATTTGACGCCTCACTGCTTTGTGATTTGTGATAGAAGGGATAGGGGAGTACACTCTGTGCTCTATACTGTACTACATGCGTCCAAGCATGGGAGAAAGAGGAGAGACATTGCATTTTTCTATTCCTTCAATCAATCAATCAGGCAGCTTCAGTTCCATATCTTTGGCTTTGGCAACACCGTCCATAATGGTTCCCACGATGCCAAAAGCTATTTTCACATTTGGCTACACATTGTGGATGCCCTTAACCGTACCACTTGGTTTTGCTCCTGTGTGCTATCTATACAAATCTCAATTATATTGATCTAAAAAATTATAGAATCAAAGATTAGTAAAAAGGAGGTGATTTTGCCGCGCGGATGGCGGGGGAGGTTTCTTATTTTTGGAGGATGTTGTCCTGGCGGTTTGCTAACATGCGGTCCCACGTGTCAGTGCTTTACCAAGCTGATCCGCGTCCCACATGAGGCAGAACAACGGCCGAAGCAACACGCGGTTAAGTTGAAGAAGATGAAGGAGAAGCGGATTCAGCAACGAGTGAAATGATGGTTGCTTCGTCCCTCCAACTTCTTTTTTTAGCATTATTACTTCGTCCCTCCAACTTCTTTTCTTAGCATTATTACTTCGTCCCTCCAACTTAACTGCGGGAAAGGTGCAACTTTGTGATTTGACGCCTCATTGCTCATTACTACGCCGGCGCCATGACTGGGGTGCTTCACCCCGGCTGCTCTGCACTGTATTCCGGTATGGCACATGGACCCGGTAGCTTGATGTCCCACATGTCGGCGAAAGGGACTAGAAGATTTATGAAAGCGAGCGCTCCACTCTTACGACGGAGGAGTAGACGACACGACGGCCCAGTGAACCGTCACTTGTACTGTATAGTATTATAGTTTTGTTGTTTCGCATGATCCATCGATACAAACCCGATTAAACAGGAAAGGGCGGGATTTTTCCCGTGCGGTAGATGATACTGGCCATACATTTCAAAGGCAATTTTAATGTATGCAAACTGAATAATTATAAGTAACAATATGATATCTAGTAAAACTAAAAACACATATGATTTATTGTGTTAGAGTGTAGTAGTAGTGCTGTATTGCATAGTTGTTAGATGTAACATGCGAGAACATGTAGAGATGTAGTTTTGGAGGGCCTACAGAGAGAAAAGTGTAATACGGTCACCGAACTTCAGAATAAGCTGATTACAGTCACTATATACGTTTTGCGGTGATTATCTGGTCACTTGCTCACAGTTCAGCATCGGATTGCACTCTGTTGACCGGCCAAATAGTCTGCGTGGCGCCTATTGACTAGTTAAATTGACCATGTTCCTTGTGGGTCCCACCTGTCAGTTCGCATAGGGAAAAGGTCAGATAAACACAAATTTACGCAGGCGCGACAAGGCTCCAACCCGTGCGCGGGAATTACCTGGTTGTGTATGTGTCTGTCAGGGCCTGATGTGTGCGCATGCACGTGTAGGTTGAGCACTTGAGCGTGAGAGTGTGTGTTGGTCGTGTGGTGTACTGGTGTGTGCATGCATGCGTGCGTGTGTGCGTGTGAGTGTTGCGTGCGTGCGTGGCTGCGTGTGTACGTGTGAGTGTTGCGTGCGTGCGTGGGTGCATGTGTTTGTGTGAGTGTTGCGTGGATGGAGTTCGTGTGCATGCGTGTGTGTGTGTATAATCACCACACCAGCTTCTGTGTGTTAAAATAGACGGCTCAGCATACCAATACAAGGCCACCTTGTCCGCTGTGCCCGCGGTCATGACTTCAAACCACCGTCAAAATATATTTTTTGTCGTTTGTTTTCATTCTTACTAGCAAGATGCCCGTGCGTTGCATGTAACATCAAGATGCATTTGTATGACTTGTTTATCTTGTGAGAGAAAAGGATGAATGAGGGAAGGCCTTATTTGCAAATGTGGAGAGGTGTGTGGGTACCTTTTTGCAAAATTGCCATAGTTTCTTTCCTATCCGTCAGATATAAATCGGACGGTCTATATTGCAGGATGGCAGGCACACCATCATCACCAACTCTGTTTTTTATAAGAGTGTATTTTATGTATTTTATAATAGTGTAGATGTAGAGTAGATACAAGTCGACAGGTGGGCACGGTGTTAGTGAGATAATGTGATGCAACACTAGAGGTGCCACGTGGAGCGTTTAACTGGTCAACTAGTCATGTCATGAGCAAATACAAAGTTGTACGGTGAGCCCGTGACTGTATAATAACCACTAAACGTAAACGGTGACCGTAATGAGTGGATTATGAAGTCCAATGTATGTATCGTGCTTTCGCTTCAAATACAATGATCGTCATTGCATATATCGTGAGAGAAAGATGAAACACGCGTGAATTTTCTGGGGGCTTACTTTTAGAGGACCTGGAGATAGTTTTGTGTGCATACGTGAAAGGGGCGTACAGGGGGGGGGTATGCAATGGAGAGAGATGCTCTTCGTTTCTCTTTGTTATGACTAACTTTGTATATAGTATAAAAATATACAAATTCACAGTGCGGAATAAATATCATTGTGGGCACCATGCAATGCAAATTAGCGTTCGTACTCCTCCATATAACTTTGTAATGTTGTATATATGTAGAAACTCTAAAATAATTTTTTGGCCACACTTTATTCAAAAGGAATGTTGTATGCGAAATAAACGTGAAGAGAGGGCTTTTTAGATCAATGGGGTACGTGATGTAAGATGTGTGAATGTGTAGTTGATGCATTTGGCGGGGCCTAGAGAGGTATGTATGTGTATTACGTATTCGAGAGAGGCATGGATAGAGGGGCCGATGGGGGGAGGCGTGGGAGAGATAGCACGAGAAATGAGAGTGGTCTAGAGAGAGAGATGAATATGACGTCACGACAAGAGATTCCATTCCCTTGAGTGTGTATATGCAAGGGGGGAGGGAATAGAGGCACCAGGAGAAATTTTTTGTGTGTGTGGTGTTTGTGTTGGTATGTGTGGGTGTGAGAAGATAATGAGACGTGGGGGCAGAGGGTGTGTCACCGCGTGAGGTCTGGTGGGTCGAGGTGAGGCCCTTCGTTCGGTTCCGTCCTGCGCCACATTGGTCGGCCCATGACACATTTAGGAAGACCCATGGATGACTAGTTGTACAAGACAAAGATAGCAGAATTGTGAAGGACTCTGTGTCCACTGACAAAGTTGGCTAGGATTTGTAACCCTAGGTTCTCGGACTAAGGTAACCCCTTTATCTCTGATATTACTATTCATCCAACCTAACTTTAAGGGGCATCCTACAGAATGCTCTGCTAGAATCATACTCGTCGATTAGGAAGAGAGGTGTGATATAATGCGTGAGAGACAGGCGTAAAGATAATGTGCGTACATGAGACACGTAGGCAGGTCCATGTATATAGAAAGGGTCGATGAGGATTGTGCGTGTGTATGTTTGCGAGAGGAAGAGTGCTTGCAATAAAGGTTAGTGAAAACAGTTGTAAATGGTTACGAGAGGGAGGGAGGGTTATATCTAGAGAATGTGTGCGAGAAAGACACCTCGGGAGAGAGTGTGTGAGCATGTGTGAGAGACCACCGATGGAGAGTGAAACTACACGTAAAAGACTGCTCTACACATTGATTAAAGATATAAATTGTATCCAAATATTGGGATGGGATCATGATATTTGCAATTCACGTAAGGAGCGGTCATTGATCCATCAGACATCTAGATTCTATCGAATTTGAGCATGTCTATGTTATTATTCGACACAATTGATCCACATAGTTAATATTTTGAACTCCAGACAATGCATCGCTTTAGCAATCGAATATAAACGTGAGTATAGTTCATGTTGTGTGTGTAAAGCACATTATACATATGAAAGTTACACAATGGACATTTATAAATAGCTACCTATGAACTAGCATATATTTGAATTCAACCTAAGGTGGTTTAAAAAAAATCAAATTCAACATGAAGTCCATTCAATTATTTGAATTTGATATCATGGCATTTGTAAACCATACCTAAACTATGGGGGTACCAATCTTTGCTCTGATTTTGTACATAATAGCATATGTAGTCGTGTACAAAATAGATTCAAATTTAGCTCCTCCATTCCAAAATAATCGTAGTTATATGATTTTCAAGTGTCAAAATTTCAAAAGGAAGCGGATAATTTAATGAGGTTTTCAAACATACAAGGTCAAATATAACGTTGTCTATTTAGGTCAATCCTCATAGTTCAAGAGTACTCTAAACGTGAATACTTGTGTTTCAAAATTTCGAACGAAGCGCCAAAAGAGCCTCTACTCGCCCGAAACCGTGTGAGACCAATGTTTGGTAGTACAAGGAAATTACTTTTCTAATAACTCCGACCTGTGAAACCTACCGGCCCGACGTCCAAAGGTCTGAAGCGGGGTAGGTTTGTAGCTTCATCTAGACGCCACGCAACCGCCTCCGAAAAACATTCATACACAATGGCCGCCTAAGCACACATGCGCGTGGCCGAAATCGCTCCCGCCCACTATTTGGGACACCTGGGATTACCATCCTACCCCCGACCCGCAGTAGGTCCGAAATTTAAGAGGGGGGAAAAGTTTGTACTTTCCCCAAATTTCAAACAAGCGCGTCCCATCTTCTGTTCAAAAAAGCCAAAAACGAGCGCGTCCCAGACCGAAACATGGTCCCCCCCACCAGTCCGATTCCCCATTCGTACTCCACGGGCGCCAAAACTACCTCTCCACCAGCCGCGAAACCCCGCGTCCTCAGTCTGCCACCCCATCCCACCCATCAACGGCCGCCCTCCTCCATCATGCCAGAGCCGATACCCCGACGTTGTCGTCCACCACAACCTCAACCGCAACGCCCTCCACGGCTAGTATTGAAGCCGAGGCCGAGCCGTCCGTACCCGAGCCAGTTCAACCACGCCGTCCTGCGCCTCACCGCTGCCGCTCCAACTTCGCCACCCTCCACCGCACCGGAGCTGTTCCTGCTATGCCATCCTTCGCCGCCTCGGATCTGCTTCCCCTCCGCCAACATACGGCCACGGCAACACAGTCAACAATTTGGCCATGGGTTCGTCCAAGCCTGCACCCTCCAGAACATCGGTTTCCCTAGTAAAAAGAAGAAGATCGTCGCGACATGTGAAGGTGACCACACCAGCAACCAAAGAAGGTACTCCTCTTCCCTTATTCGTGCAAACCTTACGTCTCTGCTTGCACATTATTCATCCCACAGAAGACACTAGTTGACCACTTCTTCTTGATACTAGATGTTCCTAGTAACTCGCGATGCACAGGGTTTCTCCTCATATACTATTTCACCTTAGCTAGAGGTCCGTCGCCCTCCTGAATTTCAATTTCTGGCCAGTTGATTCCTAATTAACGGAAGCATTCCCCGGCGTAACAGGCGCTAGTACGACTATTACATCGGGGAAGCAGCGCCTTGGTGTTTATCTTAGGGGCGTGTGCGGCCTAGAGCTACTGGCACCCGATCTGGAGGTCGGCCAGGATTAAAGGGATGGCCTGGGGGCGCTGCCAAGCATGGCGGTGGTGTGAGGTCGATGGGAGGGCGGGGCGGCGGAGGCACGGGTCTGGGCCGGTGGTCGCTGGCGGTTCGAGAAAGATCGTCAACAGTGACTGGCCGGAGGTAGACGAAGGCCATCTGTCCGTTCCTTATAGAGCAGACGGTTCATTAAAAAAATTGACTAACCTATTTATTTTTAGTCGACTGTTATCTTAGATATGACCACATGTGGTGGTGTGCTAGAGGAGTACCTGCATTTCCTGTGCTCATATATTACAAAATCATACGGAGTAGAATCTAATTTTGTTTGCCATGCAATGTTGTAGAGCTACCATATGTCTCCTGTCATTTATTTTTCAGCCACCTGCTATCTGCTACTTTTACAATGCACTAGTTCAGCACACACTTCACCCATACTCTCACTATTGTGTTTTTATGCAAGGGTACTTCAGAGTCTGCCGAAAGCGAAGCAAAAAAGAAAAGAGACAAGTCATGCCAGCTTTCTACGCGGCTAGGCGCGGCACGTTACAGCGCTTTAAAGGGTGCAGTGTCAGCAGATGGAGACGGTAAACGTTGCTCTGGAGTTGATGACCTCGCTCGCAATGAACCACCATCCCAGGTGCTTGCTTTAACTTCGCGGTGTCATATGTGGTTGCATGTTCCATATGGTGCCTAGCTTGTATTTGAAAGGCCGAAGTTGGTCTTTATTAAGATAAGGAAAGATATTTTTTACATGAACCACCATCCCGTGAGCACCAGAAGACAAATAGCTAGTCAGGGCACTGGCTGAGCCAGTGACAAGCCCAGCAAAGACATGCATCACCTGGAAGCCAACTAAAAAGCCGCGATGGTGGCGAAGCAGCCCGCCTCCCACCAGGCTCTCAGGTCCTAGATGATCATGTTCACCACTCCAGCCGGATGTCTAGCTTGTATTGCTTCCAATTTGGTTAAATTGCATCTGCTTAGCTTTCACATTATACCTTTGAATATGACATGCCTTTCTGTTTTTGGTACATACTAGTACATCTGTGTATTAACCATGTGCTTACATCAAACTAATGTTCTTGTGTATCCCTCATCAATCACTTATGACGAGGCAGGCAGGCAAGGGGACTACTCCTCATTTAAAGAATGCAGCATCAGCCTCCCGACATGATTCTCAAGAAACAGAAATGCTAGATGAAGATAGTGAACGTAGCTCTATAGTTGATTACAGGATTTTCCCTACACTAGCATCGCAGGTGCTTTCTCTAACTTGACATCGTGAGATGTGGTTGCATGTTGCATATGGTGTCTAGATTGTAATTCTTCCAATCTGGTTAAACTGCATGTGTTAGTCTGCTTAGCTTATACTCCTGTAAATGTGACATTATACATGTTAATGTGACATGCCTTCCTATATTTAGTACATAGTACATCTGTCTATTAAGCATGTCCTTACATAAAACTATTGTTTTTTATACCCCGCATCAATCGAGATGACGAGACACCTTTAGTATATGCAGTGTGATATTAGTTGCATCTTTCATATGATTTATAGCATGCGCTGCTTCTAATTTGTTGAAATTTCATTTATGATGGGACGCTTTTAACTTGGCAGAGTCATATTGGTTGCATCTTTCATGTGGTGTCTAGCTCATTGCTTCTTATTTGCTGGAATGGTTTCTGCTTAGTTTACACAAACAGTGGTGAACATGCCATGCCGTCCTATTTTTCGTACATATTCCATCCTGGTATCATGTGTTTGCCTTACATCAAAGTAGTGATTGTCAGTATCATGCATGAATGAGTTCTGAAGAGAGAATCTTATTGCTTTTTCTTGTCGGTTTTACTTGACAATTCAAAATCAATAAAGCGGAAGGAAGTTAGCAAGGCAGCGGATAAAGGTGCTCCTTCCAAATGGAGGGCCTCTACAGTTTCTACTCCTCCACACCCCAAGATGATTTCCAAGACAACACATGCATAGACACTCAACAAAGCTGTGTTTATGATGAGCACGTCTCCCCTAGTGCAGCATCACTAGTGCTCCCTCTAACTTGGCACTGTTATATGTGGTTGCATGTTATGTGTGATGTCTAGCTTGTATTGCTTCTAATTTTGTTGAATTCCATCTGCTTACTTTACACATTATACTTGAATAAGACACGTGTTCCTGTTTCTAGAACATACAATATCTGTCTATCACACCATGTTCTTACATCAAATTACTACTGTTGTGTAACCTGCAACAATCACTCATCATAAGACACGTTTAACTTTGGAGTGTGATATAGGTTACATCTCACATTCTTTTCTAGCTTGTACTACTAATTTGTTGAAATGGCACTTATGACGAGACAGTTTTAACTTGGTAGAGTGATATTCATTGCATCTTTCATATGGTGTCTAGCTTTCATTGCTTCTAATTTGTTGAAATGCCTTCTCCTTAGTTTACACATCATAAGCTGTGAATATGCAATGGCACTAATGACGAGAGACCTCTAACATGGTAGTGTGATGTTGTTTGCATCTTGCATATGATTTATTTCTTGTACTGCTTCACATTTGTTTAAACGCCATTTATGCTGAGACACTGTTAACTTGGCAGAGCGATATTTGTAGCATATTTCATATGGTGTATACCTTCCATTGCATTGCTTCTAATTTGGTGAAATGTCTTCTTCTTAGTTTACACATCATAGTTCTGGTTATCTCTTCCGTCCTGTTTTTCATACATATTACATCCTCCTATCATGTGGTTGTATAACATCAAAGTTCAGTTCGTCTGCATCACACATCAATTTGTTCTGGAGAACTAAATTGTTATTCGTTTTTCTTGTCGGCTTGACTTAACACGGCACAGAGAAAGATGAAGAAACACATAATGGCAGGGAATGAGAAGCGGATGAATCCTGCAGATTCTGCTAGTACTGATGGTGCAATAGAAGGTGAAAGTCCAGCGGAAAATTCTACAAACACGGCATCCCATGCTACACGAGCTGCAAAAAAAAAGCCAAACAGAAACAAATGGCTGCCACCAAACAAGTAGAGACAAACCTAGTTCTTGCAACACCTACCGCAGTACTACCAGCTGCACGACATACTCGTGCATCAACTGAGCTAGCAGCACGTTCCCAAGCTCCCTTGCCACCTGACACTACTTCCCAAGCACTCTTGACACAAGACGAGTTGGCAATATCAGATGAACCTTGTGAGCTTAAACAGCAAGAAGGTAGTTGCTGGAGTCAAGTTACAGTTGCATGCTTCTTTTATATGTAGTCTCACAGTTTGATGTACACTAACACTTCCTATGTTCGTTGTTGGACTAGAACCTAGGCGCAAGAGGAAACAAACATCAGGGATAATGCTCGATAGGTTAACTAAATCTAGAGGAGGAAGAATGGAGATCTGTTTTGAGGCAGGTTTAAAAAGGCCACGTGATGCTACATAGTCAGCCAAGTTAGTATCAGAGGTAACGGTTGCAGTTAGGTGTCATGTACGTATCCTCCCAACATGGATTCAGTACAGGAATGACAAAGATGAAACCCAGTTCAACACCTTCCTCGACCATTTATCTGTAAGTATGGTTATGTATGGAAACTAGTAATATCGTCTTTCTCTGTCCCATACTTTCTAGGTTGCTGATAATGAGACTCCCACAATTTTCAACAGATGAGGTTCAAGTTGGATAGCCAAGATGATGCAACCAGACAAGCTTGCACCCATGTTTTCAAGTCTGTTCCGCGACAGTATCGGTATAACTTGAGGAAAACTCACTTTGAAGGCAAGGCTAACAGTGAACTTTCCCAAACATCTCCAGTGGAAAATATATCGGATGAAGACTGGAGGGGCCTTGTTAAACACTAGTCTGATCCGAAGTATTAGGTACATTATATATATGTGATCAGATCACATGTTGAAGTCCTATTGACGCATGTGCCACACAAATCTATCTTCTTGTAGGTGAAATGTTCAAAGAACAAGGCCAACCATACGAAAGTGAAATTCCAACAGACGACAGGATCTCGTAGCTATATTGCACACTGCGAGGCTCTTGTAATTAGCTGCTGTTTCACTCTTTTTGCTGTACCATATTATCAGATCTATATTGACTTGTTCGAAATGCAGAGGAAAACCCGCAAGGACCAAAAAGTACCTGAACCAAATGTTGTGGAAATCTTCAAGGACTGTCACACCAGCAAGAAGAAGGGCATGACTACACCAGTCAAAGCCGCTGTTGTAAGTCCTTAATCCTCATGCCTTTTAACTACTACTTACTCTGACTTGTGCCTTGAACTGCATGGTTTGCAGCCAATGTCTATTACTCTTTTCAATTTTATACACAATTGTCTTAGCGTATCATTGCATCTTACAAGGTTTAAAAGGGAGGAGTGATGTTCCTTTGATCTTGACCCGTAATCTAGTTCCGTGCTGGACTTGCCCACACAACGTTACAATTGCCTGTTTGTCTGTTCTCAGTTGTTTTGTGATATGAATGATGTCATACTATGCTTACCGTATTATAAACTTCGTCTCTTTATCCTTAGCCCTCAATACAATGTGAAGAAATAGACAATACATTAGCGACGGTACATGGTCATATGTTTGGAACCTGGTTTTATTATGTACTTTGCAATAAAATACAACTAATATTATACATGGATTCACCAGAATAAGTTCTGTATATAGACCAAAGCTATTTTGTTTGGTTTTGTTGCCTCCTTAATATCTTCTATTCTGGTACTACTAATGTAAAACCTCAACTTTTCAGCGAGCTATGGAAAAAATGGTGGAACCGCCACCTTCTGAAGGTGGCAAGGCAACTATAACCGCAATGTCAGCTCTTGCTGCAGTGGGTTAGTACCTATCCACTAACAGTGCCAAAAGCACATTCCTGCGTAATACTGGGTTGGTTGTTAAGGCAATATCGTCCAAACTTCCTCATGATCAAGATATGCAAGCTCAAAGCAATGTTGTATCTGCGCTCCAGACACAAGTCCATTCCCTAACAGAGGCCCTTTGTGAAACAAGGAGAAACATTGCTCAATGTCGTCAAGATATGCATGGTTTTGAAACCAGACTATCAGACATTTGCTATGTTATTCAGGAGCCTAGGGGAAATGAAGGCGAGGGTTATGGTGCTCCATCGGACAATACAGCATGAAAACGTAACAGTCAGGTCAAATGAACCGAGCTTCTGAACTTCTGGTGGTGCATTTATCTGCTAGACTGTTAAGTTTTATGCCAACCTTCCTTTTGTTATATAGTTGTAATTTGTTTTGGTGCGATACAAAATTTATTCTTAACATGCAGCCACCGGCTGAAGAAAACAGCAAGCCATTTTTGTATAGTGTAGGGTGTTCCCTATATTTGCACTGATGGCGATCTTTGATGCTGAGTGGATGTAATCTGTGCAATCGCCTTAATAGCCTAGCGTTAGTTTTGGGCCTTATTTATTTCCTAGTCTTCTTTTTCCCTGGTTTGCTAGTGGCCATAACTACCCATGGGCCATATATGGGCCGTAGGATCCATGGGTCTCCTACGGGCCGTCGATAAATGGGCCTGTAATCGGTGGGCCTCGGGCCGTTGATAAATGGGCCTGTAATCGGTGGGCCTTGGGCCGTCAGATAAATGGGTCTACATGGGCCGTAATTGGGCGTAATTGGTATCGGCCCAGCATGGTAACGGGCCGTTAACAGGCTGTAGGACTGCAAAAGCTTAATTCTGTCACAGGCATAACGGGTCGTTAATGGGCCAGAATATAGGACGGGCTGGCCAGAAACGGGCTGACTCTTGCCATGGTCCGAATTTGGCCCATTAGGGTAACAGGCCAGTAACGGGCCGACTCTTGCCATGGGCCGAATTTGGCCCATTTGGGGAACATGCCAGTAACGGGCCGACTCTTGCCATGGGCCGAATTTGGCCCATTAGGGGAACAGGCCAGTAACGGGCCGGAAGTAATCGAGGGCCGAAAAGGAGCCCAAGAACGTATGGGCCGTCAATAGGCTGAAAGCTAACACGGGCCGGAAACGGCCCATGTAAATCACGGGCCGTTAACGGGTACAAAGAAAATTACTGTTCACTATGGGCTAGAGTCACCGTGGGCCTATAAAGGGCCGAAAGATACGAAGGCCTCATATGGGCTGAAAGACATCATGGGCCATACATGGGCCGAAAGTGAAATGGGCTGGTGTTATATTCGATGGCCCACATGACATTGTTGGGCCGATTTCCTTTAGTGCCTAATGGGCCGTGAGTAAACGGGCCGTAAAATGGGCTACTTGCGAAGAGACCGTTAACATGCTTTTCATGGGCCAGCCCGTTAACTTTTGACCAAGTCAAACGGCCCGGCTTTTTATGCTAAATGGGCCAGTGGTGGGCCGTGGCATGTGTCGACATATCATAGGCGCCTATCTGACCCACTGACGAGCTGACACGTGTTTCGTCCAGCCAATAAGAATTTTACATGTGGAAATTTCCCATTGGTCGGGGCTATTAACAGGTTATCGGATCCAAAACCCGACCCGATAGCTTAACGGTGTTCCGTTACGGTGGATGCCACGTGTCGGTCACCCTTGACGAAAGCACTTCTGTGACGCGCGATTTATCATCATGGAAGTGGACACTTCCATGATGATAATTTTGGTAATGTCATGGAACACTTCTACGACAGCACATGTCTGACTATCTTGATTCTGTCAAAAATTTGTCATGGATGTACATGCATGACAAAAAACGCGACCTACTGTGACAAACATGTATCATCACGGAAGTGTATTTTTTTGTAGTGCACTCCTTTTGAAGAGGCAGATTTTACCGCTTGCGTAAAGGAGATACGCCCCGTGGCTACCCTGATAGCAAACGAAGTGGATCTTACCAAGTACCAAGCGGGTTATGATGAAGAGAACCGGAGAATTCCAACGCCTCACTATGAAGTGACCAGTCTGATTCCCCCACTCCGTAAGCACACCTTCGCCCCTAAAGTTGACCCGGCCGACCTAGTTGATGATGAAGCTGAATTTGAAGCTTTGAACAACATTGACTGGTCATCGTCAACCTTCCAGGAAAGGGAGCAGGGTGAAGACGCAGAGAGGGCTAACCCGGATGCTTCAGGCCAATCATGAATGCTAACCTGCCGTGGTGGCTCATACCTGTGATGCACTGAAAAAACAATGGGACTCATTTGGACTCAGGGAGTCATGTAATAGAATAGAAATAACTTTATTTTGGCCGTGCCATCGTGCATGTTTTAATGCTTAATGTCATTAAGCTGCCATGTTGTATATCCACCCGTGTTACCCTTCATCTGCTTACCGTATGCTTGACCAGACCTATTAACTGTCTTGCATATGAAAACAGATCACAAGATCCCTGGGCGGCTTACCGCCAGGCGGGTAAAAATAACTTAATATAAAAGAGTCACAGATAAGTTTGTTGTAAAAAAACACAACTATGATACACCTGCGACCTTTTAAATTTGCACCGCCAGCTCATATGACCCGGTCGGTAAGGGTGATAACCCAGTCTTCGGGCACCCGAAATTTCAAAAGGTATGGTGATGCTCATATATCGGCGACTCATCAGTCAATATTAAACCGGGTTAGAGATAACCACACTATACTTGTAAACCTCAGAAAAGTCTCAAGTCAAATAAAGGGTGTTTCCAAAGAAAACTTAAAAATAGAATATAAAAAATTTCAAGGCTGCTGATTCGAATACGATCAGTAAACCGTTCCAAAGGGGTTAAGCTAGGATTCGAATACGATCATGTAGCCCCCAGTGGCTTTGGTGTTACGCCGATCAAGGGGGTACCGACAACTGTGTTCTCTTTGGTTTGAATACGACCTATGTTTGAACGGGAAGCCCCCTAATGACCTTGAGAGTTGTTTAACGACTCTGATTCGAATACGATCAAAGTCGGTTCCCAAAAGGGGTTAAGCTATGATTCGAATATGATCAAGAAACCCCCTAGTGAGCTCGGCAGTGTGCCAATCAAAAGGGTACCGACAGCTATGTTCTCTTTGGTTCGAATACGACCTATGTTTGAATAGGAAGCCCCCTAGTGATCATAATTTTTAACGGCTAGATTCGAATACGATCGTAAGCCGGATCAAGCGGGTTAAGCCGGATCAAATATGGTCAGCCCCCAAGTGATCATGTGAAATAATAATGATAATAACAATGACAAATTTACCTTTGAGGAAGGAAAAAAGGACAGAGGTCCTGCTTTATTATTTATCATAATATATACATTGTCAAAATATGTACATTAGGAGAGCTGATGGCTCAAGTGTAGTAAGGCCGAAGATGAGCGATATTCCACGGCCGGCAGGTCTCCTCCTCCGACTTACGCGAGTCTTTGTGCTCTCGAATATCGATAAGGTAGTATGACCCGTTGTTCAAGTTCTTGCTGACCACAAAGGGCCCTTCCCAAGGTGGGGATAACTTGTGCGCATCAGTTTGATCTTGGATGAGCCGGAGCACCAATCACCTTCCTGAAAGGCTCTGGACTTAACCCGGCGGCTGTGATAGCGGCACAAGTCCTGTTGGTAAATCGCCGAACGAGCTGCTGCCAAGTCCCGCTGTTCATCTAACAGGTCAAGAGCATCCTGACACGCATGTTCATTGCCCGCCTCCACATAAGCCACCACGCGAGGTGAGTCATGACGGATGTCACTAGGGAGAACCGCCTCAGCTCCGTAGACCATGAAGAAAGGCGTATAACCCATAGATCTGTTAGGAGTAGTGTTGATGCTCCATAACATAGAGAGTAACTCCTCAACCCAACAACCCGGCATTCGCTGCAGGGGGACCAAAAGCCGCGGCTTGATGCCTTTCAAGATCTCCTGATTGGCCCTCTCAGCTTGACCATTGGATTGGGGGTGAGCTACTGATGAAACATCAAGCTGAATATGCTCACGTTGACAAAATTCTTCCATGGCGCCTTTAGACAGATTAGTGCCATTGTCAGTTATAATGCTATGTCGAAAGCCGAAGCGAAATATCACCTTCTTCATGAACTGAACCGCCGTAGCTGCATCACACTTACTGACTGGCTCTGCCTCAACCCACTTTGTAAATTTATCAACTGCCACCAAGAGGTGGGTCTTTTTATCTTTTGACCTTTTGAAAGGCCCAACCATGTCAAGCACCTAGACTGCAAACAGCCAAGTAATTGGAATCATCCTCAATTCTTGAGCCGGCACATGAGCCCATCTTGAGAACTTCTGACAGCCGTCACATTTACTGACCAGGTCCTCCGCATCAGCATGATCCGTCAGCCAATGGAATCCATGGCGGAAAGCCTTAGCCACAAGTGATTTTGACCTGGCATGGTGACCACAATCCCCTTCGTGGATCTCACGTAGAATTTCTTGGCCTTCTTCAGGGGATACACAACGCTGAAACACCCCTGTCATGCTACGATGATGCAACTCACCACTAACAATCGTCATTGACTTAGACCGCCGTGTTATCTATCTGGCCAAGGTTTCATCCTCAGGCAACTCGCCTCGGGTCATATAAGCCAAATATGGCACCGTCCAATCTGGAATGACATGAAGAGCCGCCACCAATTGTGCTTCCGGGTCAGGAACAGCCAAGTCCTCCTCTGTAGGTAACTTGGCAGAAGGGTTATGCAGAATATCCAAGAAAGTATTAGGCGGCACTGGCTTACGCTGAGAGCCCAACTGGCTTAAAGCATCAGCCGCCTCATTCTTTTTGTGGTCAATGTGCTCCACTTGATAATCCTTGAAGTGTCCAGCAATGGCGTCGACTTCACGGCGATAAGCCACCATGAGAGGATCCTTAGAATCCCACTTTCCTGATACCTGCTGAGCCACCAGACCTGAGTCACTGAAACACCTTACCCGGCTTAAGCTCATCTCCTTAGCCATCCGGAGAACATGGAGTAAGGCTTCGTACTCAGCTGCATTGTTAGTACAGGGAAACATCAACCGTAGCACATAACAAAATTTGTCACCTCGAGGGGAAGCTAAAACGACTCCAGCCCCCAAGCCCTCCAATTGTCTAGACCCATCAAAGTGAATGGTCCAATATGTGTTGTCCGGCTTTTCTTCAGGCATCTGCAGCTCTGTCCAATCATTGATGAAATCCACTAGCGCTTGAGATTTGATAGCAGTGCGTGGCACATACTTTAAACCATGAGGCCCAAGTTCAATGGCCCACTTGGCGACTCGTCCTGTGGCCTCTCTGTTTTGAATGATATCCCCCAAAGGAGCAGAACGAACCACAGTGATGGGGTGGCCCAGGAAATATTGCTTAAGCTTCCGACTCGCCATAAATACCCCATAAACGAGCTTCTACCAATGTGGATACCGTTGCTTGGACTCAATAAGCACCTCGCTAATGTAGTAAACCGGCCGCTGAACTGGGTGTTCCTTGCCTGCCTCCTTGCGTTCCACCACAACGGCCACGCTGACGGCACGCGTGTTAGGAGCCACATATAATAACAAGGGCTCCTTATCAATGGGAGCAGCAAGAACCGGCGGCTCAGCCAGCTGTCTCTTCAATTTTTCAAAAGCAGCGTTGGCAGCATCACTCCAGACGAAGTTATCCATCTTCTTCATCATTCGATACAGTGGTATGGCCTTCTCGCCTAACTGGCTTATGAACCAGCTTAAAGCAGCGATACGACCCGCCAAACTCTGAACATCCTTGATACACGCCGGTTTAGCCAGAGAGGTGATGGCCTTGATCTTCTCCGGGTTAGCCTCGATGCCCCTGTTAGAAACTAGAAAACCCAAAAGCTTGCCTGCAGGCACACCAAAAACACATTTGGCCGGGTTAAGCATCATCTTGTAAACCCGAAGATTGTCAAAGGTTTCCTTCAAATCATCTATCAAGGTCTCCTTTTCTCTGGATTTCACCACTATATTTTCCACATAAGCATGAACATTGCGCCCAATTTGATTATGAAGACAATTCTGCACACACTGCTGGTAAGTCGCCTGAGCACTCTTGAGCCCGAAAGGCATTGATACATAGCAGAAGGCTCCGAACGGAGTAATGAACGCCGTCTTCTCCTGGTCCTTAATTGCCATCTTGATCCGATGATAACCAGAGTAAGCATCCAAGAAACTCAAACGCTCACAACCCGCCGTAGCATCAATGATTTGATCAATACGAGGGAGAGCGAAGGGATCAGCTGGACAAGCCTTGTTTAAATCTGTGTAATCCACACACATACACCAAGTGTTGTTTTTGTTAAGCACAAGCACCAGGTTAGCGAACCACTCTGGATGAAAAACTTCAATGATGAACCCGGCTGCTAAGAGCTGGGCTACCTCCTCACCAATGGCCTTCTGCCTCTGCTCATTGAACCGCCGAAGAAACTGCTTGACCGGCTTAAACTTTGGATCAATATTAAGAGTGTGCTCAGCGAGTTCTCTCGGTACACCTGTCATGTCAGAAGGTTTCCATGCAAAGATGTCCCGGTTCTCACGGATGAACTCGATGAGCGCGCTTTCCTATTTGGGATCCAAATTAGCACTGATACTGAACTGCTTGGATGAGTCGCCTGGAACAAAGTCAACAAGCTTAGTATCATTGGCTGACTTAAACTTCATGACCGGCTCATGCTCTATGGTTGGCTTTTTCAAAGACGTCATATCCGCCAGATCAACATTGTCCTTATAGAATTTTAACTCTTCTGTTGCACAGACCAACTCAGCATAGGCCGTGCCACCTTTTTCACATTTCAAGGCTACCTTTCAGCTTCCATGCACCGTGATGGTTCCCTTATGACCCGATATCTTGAGCTGTAAATACACATAACACAGGCGTGCCATGAACTTGGCATAAGCCGGCCGTCCAAACAGAGCATGATATGGGCTCTTGATCTTGACTACTTCAAACGTCAATTTCTCGGCCCTGGAGTCATATTCATCCCCAAAGGCCACCTCCAATTCGATCTTACCGATTGGATATGCCGATTTACCGGGCACGACGCCATGGATGACAATGTTGGACTGCTTAAGGCTTTTATCAGTTAACCCCATGTGACGGAAGGTTTCATAATAGAGGATGTTGATGCTGCTGCCTTCATCCATGAGTACCTTGGTGAATTTATATCCACCCACCTGAGGGGCCACCACCAAGGCTAAGTGATCCGAATTATCAACCCAGGGAGGGTGATCTTCCCTACTCCATAGAATAGGCTGCTCAGACCATCTGAAATAACGAGGAACTGCCGGCTCAACAGCATTCACGGCCCTTTATGAAGCTTCTGGTCTCATTTGCATAAACTGGTGGTAAATACATGATATTGCCCACTATTCAGCTGCTTCGGATGGCTCTGGTATCCACCTTGCTGCTGTTGCCGACCACCCTGGCCAGATTGTTGGTTATATCCACCTTGATTGCCTTGGAGAATTTTGAAAATTGGGGTTTGAACTGCCGCCCGGGCCATGAAAACCGCCGCCACCTGAGCCGCCGCCCTTCCTGTTGTTACCATCGAACATGTTGGAATTTTTGAAGGCCTTCATGATCATACAGTCCTTTCATAGATGGGTAGCCGGCTTCTGCTGAGTGTCGTGCCTTGGACAGGGCTCGTTCAATAACTGCTCAAGTGTGGGGCCTGACCCGCAAGACCGAGGAGGTGGTCTCCCCTTACGCCGTTGGTTGTTGCCCTCCGCACTAGTGTTAGCCACAAAGTCCAAACTACCATCAGCCTTGCATTTATTACCTCCTTGATTTGCCGGGTTATGCTGAGGGCCCTTGCCATTGCCGTTCTTCTTTCCCTTACCTGTCTTTTCATCATCAGACTCGGGATCCTTGGTACTATCAGAGTCGGCGTACTTAACCAGAGCCACCATCAGCATGCCCATATCATTACAATCGCGCTTGAGCCGCCCCAGCTTTTGTTTCAGAGGCAAAAACGGCAAATTTTCTCCAACATTAAGACCGCAGAGCAGACATCCATCTTATCAGATGAATGTATAATGGCTTTAACTCGGCGCACCCAATGGGTTGTAGACTCGCCCTCTTCCATCTTGCAATTCGTCAAATCCATAATTGACATAGGCTGCTTACACGTATCCTTGAAATTCTGGATGAACCGGGCTTTTAGCTCTGCCCATGAACTGACTGAATTAGGTGGTAGGCCTTTCAACCAAGTGCGGGCGGTCCCATCCAATATCATGGTGAAGTACTTGGCCATCGCAGCATCACTGACCTCCAATAATTCCATAGCCATCTCGTAACTTTCAATCCATGCCCCGGGCTGTAAGTCAGCCGTGTAGTTCGGCACCTTCCTAGGTCCCTTAAAATCCTTGGGCAAACGCTCGTTACATAGAGCCGGCACTAGACAGGGGACTCCTCCGGACCTGGTGGCCACACCTGCCTTGATAGAAGTCGTCGGGTAAGCCGGATACGACTGGTAAGCCATCAGCTGAGCCGCCTGCTCAGCCGCCCGCTCAGCCTCTTGACGTATTATGTCTTGATATACCAAGTTAAAGGCTCCATGGCACGCCGGGTCATGCCCGCCTGGCTAGTTACGACGCTGGACGTTGCTTGAGACAGCCGCTGAGTCCATGTGCCTGCTATAACTTGGGCTTCGGCTTGGACGAGGGGTTGAATGGATCATGTCCCGGCTGTATGCGCCTCCTATTGTGTTAAGGCCGTCTGAAGAAGTTCTCTGACCCGGCGGGTTTCAACCGCCGCCGGAGAGTCGCCATCAATTGGGAGAGCTGCCAGCCGTGCTGCTGCCGCTATCATGTTCTCCAATGGGTTAAAATAGTGACCCGGAGGTGTCGGTACATACTGAGGTGGAGCAGTGTTCACGCGGGGAGGCCCCATCACCTGTGGCTGAACCGGCGCCCTGACCCGGGGTGTTGCAACCTGGTCTGCCTCAGTACGCGGGGAGAGCCACGATGGGTTATTGGGCCCTGCACCAGGTGTGTTAAAAGAGGTTTCGAGGATCATAAACTGAAGGGAGTCATGACTGAGTCTTCTGATGTCTTCTCCTCATGACCTCATTAGACGCATTCTGATCTTGCATGAGCCGGAAAGTCTGTGCCTGAATCCGCTGAGCCTGAGCATCCAGAACCGTCCGCTCTGCGGTTATCCTGACATTTTCCGCTGCTAGGTCTTCCTTAGCCTGCACCATATCCAATTTTAACTGTGCCACTTCTGCATCATGTCGAGCTTGATCCGCCGGGTTGACTACGACGGTTAACAGAGTGGTCAACTTATCTGTGAGATCCATCAACACCTGAGCCGGCGAGCGCATAGGGCCTCCTGCCCCGACTGCTGCTGACTCGGAGTTCATGGCCACCGCAGTTGTGGAGTCTTGGATAGGTTGTGTGCTAGCCATGAAGATTCCAACCCTGCTCGGCGGCTCGAGGCAATCTGGAATACTGCTGCCATCAGAACAGCCCCCAAGCCCACCATCTTGCAGTTGATACAATGATTCTGTCTCACCTGTGGATGACTCGCCATTAGAGTAGATGGTCGTCCCTCCATCAGATGCAGATCCTTCAGAGAGCCCTCCGTGGATGCATCCCACGAAGGCACGCTTCACAGAAGGTGGAGCCTGGGTGGGTCTCGCATGCTGAGCCGTTTCGACGAGGTCCGTGCAGATGTCCGGCTCTGGGCCCGGCTCACCGATCTTGCTGATGAAGACGTGAATTCCGCCGAAGGGGACCCGGTACCCGTACTCAATTGAGCCGGCGTCGGGGCCCCAGCCTGCGTCGTCGATGTAGAGCTTGCCGCGATGACTCTTGGTTATCCGGCCCACAGCGTATCCCTTGAGCCCTTCGAAGCTGCCCTTCAAGAACTCAAATCCGCCGTGCGCTGGCCCCATGGTGGGCGCCAACTATCATGGAATTGTCACGGCAGATGTCCTAGTGAAAGGACTTAGTCGTGGAGCCATCGCAACTAGGAAGCTTAAAGGGGTTAACTGGGACAAAGGACACGAGGTTTATACTGGTTCGGCCCCTTACGGTGAAGGTAAAAGCCTACGATCCAGTTTTGAGTGGGATTACTTATGTCTCGATAACCAGGGAGCAAATCGCTTGACCTAGCTCTCGAGTTGATGTTACTTGCCCTGAACCGCCGCCGGGTCGTCCCTTTATATACAGAGGTCGACGCCCAGCGGCTCTACAGAGTCCCGGCCGGCTCATAACAGTGTCCGGCTCGGTCTCTTAACTATTCTTGCCTTACAATACAAGTCACACATACATGGCGGTTTATTACTACGGGCCTTAAGTCGCCTCTGGGCTTTGGGCCCTTAACTGAACTGCCATCTCTATCCTGGGTCTTGGGCTTCAACAATATTTGTAAGTATAACCCGCCCCCTCCTGAGCGGGTCATACCAATAGTTATATCCCCAACAGATGGGGTATAGAGATGGTGACTGATTTTCCTGAGTAGGTATTGCCCCCATATGAGGGTAAGATCCCCTCTATTCATGATTGAGCTTTGTGTATATTAACCAAACTACAATTTATCTACTTTATTTTTTTTTGAGCAAAAAATAGTCGGGAAGACCCCTACTTATTTATTTCCTTTATCTTAAAGTCAAATCTCTATTGTAATTTAGTCCTTTTGTTGCCCAAACAACTCCTTTGACTAATTAAGCAATTTAGCATTTACTACTATTGTTTGTACCATTCAAATAGCTTCCTTGCTATGGATGAGGGTTAGTGGATGAAGGACAAAGACAGATAAATGATGAACATTTGGAACATGCTAATGTAATTTTAGTCTTAAGTATCCCTTACAATGTAGCTACCTGTCACTGTCATAGATATATTATCTTTGTTGGACATAACATGGCTCACCTTGGTCCAATGTGAAGGTAATGAGGCTGGATATTCCCGATCATTAGATTTCTCTCTTCATTTTATCAGTTACTATAGTATATTCGCCTCATTTCCATTTTCACAGGTCTCTTCAAAAGTTTACCATTCTGAAGGATGAATATTTTGTGTCACAAATTGTCGGATTTCGGGTTCCGGCAGACCCTTGAGGTTCGAACACTGGGGTGCGCACGAAGATCTCTCCCTACCAGCTCACGTCTCGAAGTCTCGCAAAGATCTAAGCAAGAAAGATGAACACACAAGGGACACAAGATTTATACTGGTTCAGGCCACCATTGTGGTGTAATACCCTACTCCAGTGTGTGGTGTGGTGGATTGCCTCGGGGGCTGATGGTAAATAGTAGAAAGGGAGAACAGCCTAGCGAGGGGCTGTTCTTGAGCTGGTGTTATGAACTGCTTGGGTGAGTTTAGTCGCTTCTCTCTCTCTCTCTGACTGATCTGTTTCTCGATCTCCCGATCCCCCTACCCTGTGGATGGCTAGTCCCATTTATAGAGCGAGGCCCTGGGCCTCTTCCCCAAATAATGAGCGGGAAGGGCGCCAACAATTGTCCATTTTGAAGGGGAACATCTGGTACACTTATCCTGACTAAAGTTGGTCTTCGGCCGCCAAAGGCCCTGACGGTGACGCCGATCTGGGCTCCACGATGACCTCCATCCTGACGTTCTCCTGGTCTTGGTCTTGTTGCACCGAAACGGTAACGTTTGCCTGATGCCTTGGCCTGTGCTTGCCCCCTTTGCACCGAAAGGGAAACAAGGACACTGCGCAGGCCGGTGCCCGCCTGGCCCCGACCGTCATGGCTTGCGTCACGGGCCCCTCGGGAGGTGCTCTGCCTTGATCTCTCCGCCTCCTCGCGAGCCTGCCTGAGGAGGCTGCTCCTGATGAAGCTCACTGTCATCCGCCCCGCGAGGCTTGGCCCCTCGCGAGGGTCTTGAGCTTGAGCTAATAAAGCTGGGCTGCATTGGGCCCCCACTTGAGCCACGCCGCAGGCCGCAGGCAGGCAAGTCTGGGGACCCCCGTTCCCAGAACGCCGACAGTAGCCCCCGGGCCCAAGGCGCGCACGGACTTGGCTTAGCAGAGAAGCGAAGAGGCAAGTGCAAAGCGCCACGGGCCCCAACAGCCTGCGGCCTTGGGCACCGCGTGGCGGTTGATTGGACGTGGGCGTCTCCGCTTCCGCATGATGCCTCATTATGCGCCCGGCTAGGCGGACCCGTGGTTGCACACAACTACTCCCCTTTCGCCGCCCGCGCGATTCCTGCCCTTCCTCCTTCCTCGAGCCTCAACCTCCGCCTCCAATCCAACTCGAGCTCTGCCCTTTTTCGACCGCCATGGCGCCAACGAAGAAGGAAAAGGGGAAGAAGCCCACGCCTTTGTCCCGATCGCCTCCGGCGGTGGCCCCCGCCGTCGATCGGTCGATAATACTCAATCCCGAGGGCCTGCGCAAGGTCCGCTCTGCTCTTGCCACCATCTTCAATGAGTGTGGCCGGACTACGGCCTGACCTATGTCCCATGCTTCTATTAATAGGGTTGTCACAGTGGTCAGGTTCTTTGCCGACACCTTGTGGGCAGGTCTGGTTCCCCCTTTCTCTACTTTATTCAATGCGGTGCTCTCCCATTATCAGATTCATATGATGCACCTCGGGCCTGAGTCCATTACTCTCTTGGCTGTCTTTGCTTTTGTTTGCGAGGCAATGGTGGGCATTCCTCCTTCCGTTGCCCTGCTGCGCCACTTCTTCTCCTTGTGCCTGAGCGACCCCACTCAATGCTCGGGGTGCGTGAGCTTCCTCGCCGTGCCAGAGATGGCTGCTTCAGGGATCGACTTCGGCCTTCCTCCCTCTGAGGCCAAGTTCAGAGAGCGGTGGCTGTATGTGGACGTTGGGGGTACCCAGCCCCCTGCTCTCGCACCCAACCTTGCCTGCTGTTCCCAGCTCGGGCTGGGTTCATGAGGCGCTTGTGAGCCCCCGGCTCGTCTTCGTTTGGCGCCGCTTCGAGACCTTGAGGGTGCTCAACGTGACGGCGCCCAAGGTGGTGATGGAGTTCCTCTAGTGTCGCATTGCTCCTCTCCAGCGCCACTCTCGCCGGATGTGGGACTATATGGGGCACAAAGACCGCATGCGGCTCCAGGAGGAGGACCTGGCGCCTGAAGCACTGAGGACGGTGCTCAAGGTCCTGACTGGCGACCCTTCCCCAGGTAGCCTACGACTGAAGCGGGGAGACGAGGACTACCGGGGGCTGAAAGGGATGATGTTGAGGAGGTGCTGATGCTGCGTGAAGCTCCGGAGGCGACATCTCATGAAGCCCGCCCTGGAGCAGTGGCAGGGGAGAAGTCGTGGCCTACGTCTCCCGAGGTTGAGGCTCCCGAGGCCCCGGTCGTCCCTCATGAGGTGGTGCCCGGTGGTGCTCCTCAGGCCGGTCCCCTTAGCGCCGATCGCCTTGACGCCTCCCCTATGCCATAGACCGACCTCTGCGCCAAGCGCTTAGGTTGGTTTCAAGTAGATTTCGAGGCCCTCCGCAAGAGGAATGAGGCCTTGGGCGGTGAAGATTGTCCTTGTCGCCTGTTGAAGCATAGGAAGTACTTTGCCATGGATGAGTAAGCCCTCTTTTTTCTTTGCTCCTTTATTTCTCTGTTCTCGCTGCTGCTCGCGGCCTTCTCAGGGTCCTTCCTGCCGAATTCGTGGAGACGGCCAAGGAGCCATCCCCCCAAGCTTTGTCCTCGCTACTGACCCTGGGCGTGCCGGGCTCGAGAGGCGCTTGTTGGGTAACGTAGTAATTTCAAAAAAAAATCCTACGCACACGCATGATCATGGTGATGCATAGCAACGAGAGGGGAGAGTGTTGTCCATGTACCCTTGTAGACCGAAAGCGGAAGCGTTAGAACAACGCGGTTGATGTAGTCGTACGTCTTCATGGCCCGACCGATCAAGCACTGAAACTACGGCACCTCCTAGTTCTAGCACACGTTCAGCTCGATGACGATCCCCGGACTCCGATCCAGCAGAATGTCGGGGAAGAGTTCCGACAGCACGACGGCGTGGTGATGATCTTGATGTTCTACCGTCGCAGGGCTTCGCCTAAGCACCGCTACAATATTATCAAGGAGGAATATGGTGGAGGGGGGCACCGCACACGGCTCAGAGATCAAGAGATCAATTGTTGTTGTGTCTAGAGGTGCCCCCTGCCCCCGTATATAAAGGAGCAAGGGGGGAGACGGCCGGCCAAGAGGAGGGCGCGCCAAAGGGGGGAGTCCTACTCCCACCGGGAGTAAGACTCCTCCTTTCCTTGTTGGAGTAGGAGAGAAGGAAAGAGGAGGAGAGGGAAAAGGGAAAGGGGAGCTCCTAGTCAGCGCTGCAGGCGCCCGTTAACGAGTTGGCACCTGCAGCGTCGCTGGCATGGGCCGGCCCAATGCGCGTTTGCAGTGGGAGCTGTTCGCTTTTGAAGTAAAAAAGCAATAAAACATGAGGATAGCTGGGGATTCAAACTCTGGATCGCTTTATTGCGAGTGCACCACACTAACCACCAGAACAAACTAACTTTGTTGTCTTCTACAAGAAAACAGTTCTAGTTAACCTTTTCGTGCAGTAAAACATTAATATATACTCAATATCAATTATCTCAAAAAAGAAAAAGTAAATTCAAAAAAAAGGTCATCAAATTTTAAGCAAAGTTAAAAAAAATGAAAAAGGTTCATCGATTTTCAATAAAAAGTTCATTGAATTCGAAAAAAGTTCACCAAATTAGAAGAAAAGTTCATCGGATTCGAAAAAAAGTTCATCGAATTCAAAAAAAAGTTCATTAGATTCAAAAAAAGTTCATCAGTTTCGAAAAAAGTTCATCGAATTCGAAAAAAGTTCATCGCATTTAAAAAAAGTTCATCGAATTTGAAAAAAGTTCATCGAATTTTAAAAAAGTTCATCGAATTCAGAAAAAGTTCGCCAAATTTGAAAAAGGTTCATGTAATCTGGAAAAAGTTCATCGAAATCAGAAAAAGTTCATCGAATTTGAATAAAGTTCATGTGATGTGAAAAAGTAAAACGATTTAAAAAAGCATGACATTCTTTTAAAAACTCATGCATTAAAATAGCAAAAAAAGAAAGAAAAAAAAGGGAAAACGAATAAAACCGTCAAGAATTCGCGAACCAGAAGAAACAAAAAAAAAGAGCGACTAAACTTAGCACACAACAAGCGCGATGTCGTAGTGGTTGGAGCGCATCCATCGTAAGGAGTCTGGCGTGGGTTCGATTCTCAGTTCTCACACTTTTTAACGTTTCCGCAAAACTAAGTGGGCCTACCCAGCTTGGACTGCTGTAGGCGCCCGTTTACAAATTGCACTGTAATGGGCGCCTGCAGCGCTAAATAGGAAAACTCAAGGAAAAGGGGGCTGCACCCCTTGTCCAATTCGGACCAGAGGGGGGGGGGCGCAGGCCTCCTTCCTTTTGGCCTCTCTCCTCTATTCCCGTATGGCCCAATAAGGCCCATATACTCCCCGGCAAATTCCCGTAACTCTCCGGTACTCCGAAAAATACCCGAATCACTCGGAACCTTTCCGAAGTCCGAATATAGTCGTCCAATATATCGATCTTTACGTCTCGACCATTTCGAGACTCCTCGTCATGTCCCCAATCTCATCTGGGACTCTGAACTCCTTTGGTACATCAAAACTCATAAACTCATAATAAAACTGTCATCGAAACCATAAGCGTGCGGACCCTACGGGTTCAAAAATTATGTAGACATGACCGAAATACATTTCCGGTCAATAACCAATAGTGGAACCTGGATGCTCATATTGGATCCTACATATTCTACGAAGATCTTTATCGGTCAAACTGCATAACAACATACGTTGTTCCCTTTGTCATCGGTATGTTACTTGCCCGAGATTCGATCGTCGGTATCCAATACCTAGTTCAATATCGTTACCGGCAAGTCTCTTTACTCGCTTACGTAATGCATCATTCCGTAACTAACTCATTAGTTACATTGCTTGCAAGGCTTAAGTGATGTGCATTACCGAGAGGGCCCAGAGATACCTCTCCGACAATCGGAGTGACAAACCTAATCTCGAAATACGCCAACTCAACATGTACCTTTGGAGACACCTGTAGAGCTCCTTTATAATCACCCAGTTACGTTGTGACGTTTGGTAGCACACAAAGTGTTCCTCCGGTAAACGGGAGTTGCATAATCTCATAGTTGTAGGAACATGTATAAGTCATGAAGAAAGCAATAGCAACATACTAAACGATCAAGTGCTAAGCTAACGGAATGGGTCAAGTCAATCACATCATTCTCCTAATGATGTGATCCCGTTAATCAAATGACAACTCATGTCTATGGCTAGGAAACATAACCATCTTTGATTAACGAGCTAGTCAAGTAGAGGCATACTAGTGACACTATGTTTGTCTATGTATTCACACATGTATCATGTTTCCGGTTAATACAATTCTAGCATGAATAATAAACATTTATCATGAAATAAGGAAATAAGTAATAACTTTATTATTGCCTCTAGGGCATATTTCCTTCAGTCTCCCACTTGCACTAGAGTCAATAATCTAGTTCACATCATCATGTGATTTAACACCAATATTCACATCTGTATGTGATTAACATCCATAGTTCACATCTTCTTGTGACCAACACACAAAGGGTTTACTAGAGTCAATAATCTAGTTCACATTGCTATGTGATTAACACCCAAAGAGTACTAAGGTGTGATCATGTTTTGCTCGTGAGAGAAGCTTAGTCAACGGGTCTGTCATATTCAGAGCCGTATGTATTTTGCAAATATTCTGTGTCTACAATGCTTTGCACGGAGCTACTCTAACTAATTGCTCCCACTTTCAATATGTATCCAGATTGAGACTTAGAGTCATCTGGATCGGTGTAAAAGCTTGCACCGATGTAACTCTTTACGACGGGCTCTTTTATCACCTCCATAATCGAGAAATATTTCCTTAGTCCTCACTAAGGATATTCTTGACCATGTCCAGTGATCTACTCTTAGATCAAATTGTACTCCCTTGCCAAACTCAGAGCAAGGTATACAATAGGTCTGGTACACAGCATAGCATACTTTATAGAACCTATGACTGAGGCATAGGGAATGACTTTCATTCTCTTTCTATTTTCTGCCATGGTCGGGATTTGAGTCTTACTCAATTTCACACCTTGCAACACAGGCAAGAACTCTTTCTTTGACTGTTCCATTTTGAACTACTTCAAAATCTTGACAAGGTATGTACTTATTGAAAAACTTATCAAGCGTCTTGATCTATCTCAATAGATCTTGATGCTCAATATGTAAGTAGCTTTACTGAGGTCTTTCTTTTGAAAGAACTCCTTTTCAAACACTTCCTTTATGCTTTCCAGAAAATTCTACATCATTTCTGATCAACAATATGTCACTCACATATACTTATCAGAAAGGCTGTAGTGCTCCCACTCACTTTATTGTAAATACAGGCTTCATTGCAAGTCTGTATAAAACTATATGCTTTGATCAACTCATCAAAGCGTATATTCCAACTCCGAGATGCTTGCACCAGTCCATAATGGATCGCTGGAGCTTGCACATTTTGTTAGCACCTTTAGGATTGACAAAACCTTCTGGTTGCATCATATACAACTCTTCTTTAAGAAATCCATTAAGGAATGCAGTTTTGACATCCATTTGCCAGATTTCATAAAATGTGGCAATTGCTAACATGATTCGGACAGACTTAAGCATCGATACAGTTGAGAAAATCTCATTGTAGTCAACACCTTGAACTTGTCGAAAACCTTTTTGCGACAAGTCGAGCTTTGTAGATAGTAACACTACTATCAACGTCCGTCTTCCTCTTGAAGATCCATTTATTTTCTATGGCTTGCCGATCATCGGGCAAGTCCACCAAAGTCCACACTTTGTTCTCATACATGGATCCTATCTCAGATTTCATGGCCTCAAGCCATTTCGCGGAATCTGGGCTCATCATCGCTTCCTCATAGTTCGTAGGTTCATCATGGTCTAGTAACATGACTTCCAGAATAGGATTACCGTACCACTCTGGTGCGGATCTACTCTGGAGACCTACGAGGTTCTGGTAGTAACTTGATCTGAAGTTTCATGATCATCATCATTAGCTTCCTCACTAATTGGTGTAGGAATCACTGGAACTGATTTCTGTGATGAACTACTTTCCAATAAGGGAGCAGGTACAGTTACCTCATCAAGTTCTACTTTCCTCCCACTCACTTCTTTCGAGAGAAACTCCTTCTCTAGAAAGGATCCATTCTTAGCAACGAATGTCTTGCCTTCAGATCTATGATAGAAGGTGTACCCAACAGTTTCCTTTGGGTATTCTATGAATACGCACTTCTCTGATTTGGTTTTGAGCTTATCAGGATGAAACTTTTTCACATAAGCATCGCAGCCCCAAACTTTAAGAAACGACAACTTGGGTTTCTTGCTAAACCACAGTTCATGTGGTGTCGTCTCAACGGATTTAGATGGTGCCCTTTTAAGGTGAATGCAGCTGTCTCTAATGCATAACCCCAAAATGATAGTGGTAAATCAGTAAGAGACATCATAGATCGCACCATATCCAATAAAGTGCGGTTACGACGTTCGGACACACCATAACATTGTGGTGTTCCAGGTGGCATGAGCTGTGAAACTACTCCACATTGTTTTAATTGAAGATCAAACTCGTAACTCAAATATTCGTCTCCGCGATCAGATCGCAGAAACTTTGTTTTCTTGTTACGATGATTTTTCCACTTCACTCTGAAATTCTTTGAACCTTTCAACTATTTCAGACTTATGTTTCATCAAGTAGATATACCTATATCTGCTCAAATCATCTTGTGAAGGTCAGAAAATAATGATACTTGCCACGAGCATCAACACTCATTGGATCGCATACATCGGTATGTATTATTTCCAATAAGTCAGTAGCTTGTTCCATTGTTCCGGAGAACGGAGTTTTAGTCATCTTCCCCAAAAGGCACGGTTCGCAAGCATCAAATGATTCATAACCAAGTGATTCTGAAAATCCATCTTTATGGAGTTTCTTCATGCGCTTTACACCGATATGACCCAAACGGCAGTGCCACAAATAAGTTGCACTATCATTATTAACTTTGCATCTTTTGGCATCAATATTATGAATATGTGTATCACTACGATCGAGATCCAACAAACTATTTTCATTTGGTGTATAACCATCGAAGGTCTTATTCATGTAAACAGAATAACAATTATTCTTTAAATTCAAATGAATAACCGTATCACAGTAAACATGATCAAATCATATTCATGCTCAACGCAAATGCTAAATAACATTTATTTAGGTTTAACACTAATCTCGAAAATATAGGGAGTGTGTGATGATGATCATATCAATCTTGGAACTATTTCCAACACTCATCGTCACTTATCCTCAACTAGTCTCTGTTTATTATGTAACTCCTGTTTCGAGTTACTAATCTTAGCAACCGAACAAGTATCAAATACTCAAGGGCTACTATAAACACTAGTAAGGCACACATCAATAACCTGTATATCAAATATACCCTTGTTCACTTTGCCATCCTTTTTATCTACCAAATATTCGGGGCATTTCCGCTTGCAGTGACCATTTCCTTTGTAGTGTAAGCACTCAGTTTCAGGCTTTGGTCCAGCTTTGGGCTTCTTCGCGGGAGTGACAACTTGCTTGCCATCCTACTTGAAGTTTCCCTTTCTTTCCCTTTGCCCTTTTCTTGAAACTAGTGATCTTGTCAATCATCAACACTTGATGCTCTTTCTTGATTTCTACCTTCGTCGATCATCACGAAGAGCTCGGGAATCGTTTTCGTAATCCCTTGCATACTATAGTTCATCACGAAGTTCTAGTAACTTGGTGATGGTGACTAGAGAACTCTATCAATCACTATCTTATCTGGAAGATTAACTCCCACTTGATTCAAGCGATTGTAGTACCCAGACAATCTAAGCACATGCCCACTAGTTGAGCGATTCTCCTCCATCTTTTAGCCATAGAACTTGTTGGAGACTTCATATCTCTCAACTCGGGTATTTGCTTGAAATATTAACTTCAACTCCTGGAACATCTCATATGGTCCATGACGTTCAAAACGTCTTTGAAGTCCCGATTCTAAGCCGTTAAGCATGGTGCACTAAACTATCAAGTAGTCATCATATTGAGCTAGCCAAACGTTCATAACGTCTGCATCTGCTCCTGCAATAGGTCTGTCACCTAGCGGTGCATCAAGGACATAATTCTTCTGTGCAGCAATGAGGATAAACCTCAGATCACGGATCCAATCCGCATCATTGCTACTAACATCTTTCAACACAATTTTCTCTAGGAACATATCAAAATAAACATATGAAAGCAACAACGCAAGCTATTGATCTACAACATAATTTGCAAAATACTACCAGGACTAAGTTCATGATAAATTTAAGTTCAATTAATCATATTACTTAAGAACTCCCACTTAGACAGACATCTCTCTAGTCATCTAAGTGATCACGTGATCCAAATCAACTAAACCATGTCCGATCATCACGTGAGATGGAGTAGTTTTCAATGGTGAACATCACTATGTTGATCATATCTACTATATGATTCACGTTCGACCTTTCGGTCTCCGTGTTCCGAGGCCATATCTGTATATGCTAGGCTCGTCAAGTTTAACCTGAGTATTCCGCGTGTGCAACTGTTTTGCACCCGTTGTATTTGAACGTAGAGCCTATCACACCCGATCATCACGTGGTGTCTCAGCACGAAGAACTTTCGCAACGGTGCATACTCAGGGAGAACACTTCTTGATAATTTAGTGAGAGATCATCTTAAAATGCTACCGTCAATCAAAGCAAGATAAGATGCATAAAGGATAAACATCACATGCAATCAATATAAGTGATATGATATGGCCATCATCATCTTGTGCTTGTGATCTCCATCTCCGAAGCACCGTCGTGATCACCATCGTCACCGGCGCGACACCTTGATCTCCATCGTAGCATCGTTGTCGTTACGCCATCTATTGCTTCTACGACTATCGCTACCGCTTAGTGATAAAGTAAAGCAATTACAGGGCGTTTGCATTTCATACAATAAAGCGACAACCATATGGCTCCTGCCAGTTGCCGATAACTTCGGTTACAAAACATGATCATCTCATACAATAAATATAGCATCACGTCTTGACCATATCACATCACAACATGCCCTGCAAAAACAAGTTAGACGTCCTCTACTTTGTTGTTGCAAGTTTTACGTGGCTGCTACGGGCTGAGCAAGAACCGTTCTTACCTACGCATCAAAACCACAATGATAGTTCGTCAAGTTAGTGCCGTTTTAACCTTCGCAAGGACTAGGCGTAGCCACACTCGGTTCAACTAAAGTGAGAGAGACAGACACCCGCCGGTCACCTTTAAGCAATGAGTGCTCGTAATGGTGAAACCAGTCTCGCGTAAGCGTAGGCGTAATGTCGGTCCGGGCCGCTTCATCTCACAATGCCGCTGAACCAAAGAATGACATGCTGGTAAGCAGTATGACTTGTATCGCCGACAACTCACTTGTGTTCTACTCGTGCATATGACATCTACGCATAAAACCAGGCTCGGATGCCATTGTTGGGTAACGTAGTAATTTCAAAAAATTTCCTATGCACACGCAAGATCATGGTGATGCATAGCAACGAGAGGGGAGAGTGTTGTCCACGTACCCTTGTAGACCGAAAGCGGAAGCGTTAGAACAACGCAGTTGATGTAGTCGTACGTCTTCACGGCCCGACCGATCAAGCACCGAAACTACGACACCTCCTAGTTCTAGCACACGTTCAGCTCGATGACGATCCCCGGACTCCGATCCAGCAGAATGTCGGGGAAGAGTTCCGTCAGCACGACGGCGTGGTAATGATCTTGATGTTCTACCGTCGCAGGGCTTCGCCTAAGCACCGCTACAATATTATCGAGGAGGAATATGGTGGAGGGGGGCAGCGCACACGGCTAAGAGATCAAGATATCATTTGTTGTTGTGTCTAGAGGTGCCCCTGCCCCAGTATATAAAGGAGCAAGGGGGGAGGCAGCCGGCCAAGAGGAGGGCGCGCCAAAGGGGGGAGTCCTACTCCCACCGGGAGTAGGACTCCTCCTTTCCTTGTTGGAGTAGGAGAGAAGGAAAGAGGAGGAGAGGGAAAAGGAAAAGGGGGCTGCACCCCTTGTCCAATTTGGACCAGAGGGGGGGCACAGGCCTCCTTCCTTTTGTCCTCGCTCCTCTATTCCTGTATGGCCCAATAAGGCCCATATACTCCCCGGCGAATTCCCGTAACTCTCCGGTACTCCGAAAACTACCTGAATCACTCGGAACCTTTCCAAAGTCCGAATATAGTCGTCTAATATATCAATCTTTACGTCTCGACCATTTCGAGACTCCTCGTCATGTCCCCGATCCCACCCGGGACTCCGAACTCCTTTGGTACATCAAAACTCATAAACTCCTAATAAAACTGTCATCGAAACCTTAAGCGCGCGGACCCTAGGGGTTCGAGAATTATGTAGACATGACCGAAACACGTTTCCGGTCAATAACCAATAGTGGAACCTGGATGCTCATATTGGCTCCTACATATTCTACAAAGATCTTTATCGGTCAAACCGCATAACAACATATGTTGTTCCTTTTGTCATCGGTATGTTACTTGCCCGAGATTCGATCGTCGGTATCCAATACCTAGTTCAATCTCGTTACCGGCAAGTCTCTTTACTCATTACGTAATGCATCATTCCGTAACTAACTCATTAGAGGGCCCAGAGATACCTCTCCGACAATCGGAGTGACAAAACCTAATCTCGAAATACGCCAACTCAACATGTACCTTTCGAGACACCTGTAGAGCTCATTTATAATCACCCAGTTACATTGTGACGTTTGGTAGCACACAAAGTGTTCCTCCGGTAAACGGGAGTTGCATAATCTCATAGTTATAGGAACATGTATAAGTCATCACTATAAAAAAAGACACATCCGTGACATTTTGGGCCGAATGAATTTTTTTCCTGTCATACATATGACACTTCTATGACGATAATTGTGACAAAACCCGGTATCATCATAGATGTGGTGGGCTCCTACTTCTATGACAAAAAATCATGATAGAAAATGGGCTTTTCGTCCTGGGCGGGCCGGAGACGCAGCTGCATGACATTCTTTGGGTCGTCCATGACGGAAAAAACCGTGGTAGAAGCGAGGGGGAGGAAAATTTCGGGGTGTTGCCGGTTACGGTGGGAGGTCGGGGGCGGAGCGATGCGCGTTTCTCTCGTACGTACGCGCGTGTGTGCGAGGCGTTGGCTCTAACTGAACCCAAGTGAGGCGTTGGGCACTAACTGAACCCGAGCGATTGCACTGCAGGCTACGCGTTACTGAACCCGAGGGATCGATCGATGGCTGTTAACTGAACCCGATGGAGCGATTCCTTCGCTACTGCTGCTAACTGAAGCCGATCGATTGGATGAACAGTGAGCGTTGCGGGGGGGGGGTTGGATGAACAGTGAGCAGTGGCGTTGCCTCTGGATGAACAGGAACCCGTGGTGTGGAGGGCTGGATGAACAGTAGACGGTGGAGGGGTGGCCGTGGAGGGGTGGTTGAACAGGACCCGTGGTGTGGAGGGCTGGATGAACAGTAGACGGTGGAGGGGTGCCCGTGGAGGGGTGGTTGAACAGTAGCCGGTGGAGTAGCGCGCGTGGAGGCTGGATGAACAGGAGCCCGTGGAGGCTGGAGGAGGTCGACGGTAGCCCGTGGAGGCTGGAGGAGGTCGACGGTGGAGATGAACAGTATCCCGTGGAGTCCCGTTTTGCGGTACGCCACACCCCTCCCCCCCCCCCGTTTCGACCGTAGCGCTCCAACACAAGTCCGTTTCGTCCGTTTTGCGGTACGCCACACCCTCCCGATGAACAGGACCCCCGTTTCGACCGTAGCGCTCCAACACAAGTCCGTTTCGTCCGTTTTGCGGTACGCCACACCCCTCCCGATCAACAGGACCCCCGTTTCGACCGTAGGAGGTCCGTTTCCTCCGTTTTGCGGTACGCCAGGCCCCTCCCGATCAACAGGACCCCGTTTCGAACGTGGCCGGTCGAACACAAGGCCGTTTCCTCCGTTGTGCGGTACGCCAGGCCTCGTTTCCATCGCCTGTTCCGTCCAAGCCCTCCCGATGAACACGACCACGCATTCCGTTCCGACCCAGCCGGTTGGCTCCCCATGAACACGACGACGACGTTGTTTCTCCGTTCCGACCCAGCCATGTACGTATGCGCGATAGGCGTTAGAGACCCTGCCCGTATGTACGTACGTGGCCGTATTTTCTTTCTTGCACCCTCGCCGCTGTACGTACGTGTACATGCTACGTGCGCGCCTCTACTACGACACGTGCGCGCCTCTACATCCACCAGTATATATGTACGTACACGTTCGCGACCAGAATGACAACGCTACGTACGCTTCGACCAGGTGGGTCCCGACTGTCAGGCACTTCCTTGCGTGCGAAGATGTAGCTGGTGGGTCCCAGCAGTCAGGGGGGCGAATCGTTTTTTTTCGGACGCACTTCCTTGCGTGCGAAGATGTAATTGGTGGGTCCCAGCAGACAGGGGGAAATGTTTTTTCGCTAAATACGGTGGCCCGTCCGGTGGGTCCCCGCTGTCAGGTGGAGGAATAATTATTTTGCGCGTAATAAGGAGGCACTTCCTTGCTGCGGTCGTGGACCCAGCTGTCAGCCTCTCCACGTACAGTCCACGTCCGATGGAAGCCATTCCTTGACCATGTTGACCACGCCGCGCCGAGAGCACCAGGGCGGTGGATGACGGCGAGGCCTAGGAAGGGGACGACGCGGAGCCGGGGAAGACGCGGCAGTGGATGCCCACGCGTAGAGGAGTATGAGGGTTCACTCGTTCGGCTGCGGTGTGAGGCTGCCGTCGCCGCAGAATAACAGGGGGTGTGGGTGCGTAGAGGGATGGCCTGGCCAGCGGTGGGAGTAGTAGGGGGCGGTGAGGCCTCCGCGGCATCACAGCCGGCCACGGGCGGCAGGAGCAGGCGGCACGACCGGCGCTGCTTTGGGCGGCTGGAGCAAGAAGACCAGAGGTTGAAGAAGCACTACGGCCGTTGGATGGACATCGTACGGTCACTGGAGCTAGAATCGTTCATATATTGACTAAAGTTGACAAAGGCCTCCGTCCCAGTCAACTTAGTAGGCCCACAAGTCAGCCTCCCACCAAGGTTGGTCCCAGCTAGCAGGGGGTATTCATTTTTTTGTGCGTAATAAGGAGGCACTTCCGGTGGGTCCGAGCTGACAGCGGGGGGGGGAACGTTTTTACGTGAAATACGGTGGTCCGTCCTGTGGATCCCAGCAGTCAGGGGGAAACATTTTTTTCACGAAATACTGGTGACCCGTCTGGCGGGTCCTTGCTGTCAGGTGGAGGAATAATTATTTTCCGCGTAATAAGGAGGCACTTCCTTGCGGCTGCCGTGGACCCAGCTGTCAGCCTCTCCACGTACAGTACTCTTCCGATGGAAGTCGGTCGTTGACCACATTGACCACGCCGCGCCGAGAGCACCACGGCGGTGGACGACGGCGAGGCCTAGGAAGGGGACGACGGGGAGCCGGGGAAGACGCGGCAGTGGAAGCCCGCGCGGAGAGGAGTACGAGGGTTCACTGGTTCGGCTGCGGTGTGAGGCTGCCGTCGCCGCAGGGCCTGGCCAGCGGTGGGAATAGTAGGGGGCGGTGAGGCCTCCGCGGCAGCACAGCCGGCCACGGGAGGCAGGAGCATGCGGCACGACCGGCGCTGCTTTGGGCGGCTGGAGCAAGAACACCAGAGGTTGAAGAAGCACTACGGCCGTTGGATGGCCATCGTACGGTCACTGGAGCTAGAATCGTTCATATTGACTAAAGTTGACAAAGGCCCCCGTCCCAGTCAACTTAGTAGGCCCACAAGTCAGCCTCCCACCATGGTGGGTCCCAGCTAGCAGGGGGAGTATTCATTTTTTTGTGCGTAATAAGGAGGCACTTCCGGTGGGTCCGAGCTGACAGCGCGGGGAACGTTTTTTTCGCGAAATACGCTGGCCCGTCCGGTGGGTCCCAGCAGTCAGGGGGGAAACGTTTTTTCGCGAAATAAGGTGGCCCGTCCGGTGGGTCCCTGCTGTCAGGTGGAGGAATAATTATTTTGCGCGTAATAAGGAGGCACTTCCTTGCGGTCGCCTGGACCCAGCTGTCAGCCTCTCCACGTACAGTACTCTTCCGATGGAAGTCGGTCGTTGACCACGTTGACCACGCTGCGCCGAGAGCAACAGGGCGGTGGTCTGGATGATGGCGAGGCCTAGGAAGGGGACGAGGCGGAGCCGGGGAAGACGTAGCAGTGGTAGCCCGCGCGGAGAGGAGTACGAGGGTTCACTGGTTCGGCTGGTGTGAGGCTGCCGTCGCCGCAGAATAACAGGGGGTGTGGGTGAGTAGAGGGATGGCCTGGCCAGCGGTGGGAGTAGTACGGGGCGGTGAGGCCTCCGCGGCATCACAGCCGGCCACGGGAGGCAGGAGCACGCGACACGACCGGCGCTGCTTTGGGCGGCTGGAGCAAGAAGACCAGAGGTTAAAGAAGCACTACGGCCGTTGGATGGACATCGTACGATCACTGCAGCTAGAATCGTTTATATTGACTAAGTTGACAAAGCCCTTGGTACGCGTCAACTTAGTAGGCCCACAGCTCGGATTTGGCAGAGAACATATAGCCCATTTGCGATTTGTAAGAATGTACAACCCATTTTTCAATTCTAATGGAATTTACTACAGCCCATTTACGGGTTTGTTAAAAGTACAGCCCAACTTCTAGGTAGGACAACGATTAATAATTTCAAACAACCGCTCAAAACAGAATTCAAAAAAAATTCCCACATTTTGATGGGATCCGAAATATTTTTATCCGAAATTTCTAGTCAGGTTAAATATAATTTCAAAATAAAGTTGTATCACGTTAAAATCCAACGAAATATTGCGCGCGCAACAAGTAATGAAATTAAAATTTCCAAATTCCAAAAATAATATATTTTTCAAACTAATTACGTGTTTGGTGCATAGTAATTGCCCAGTTATTATAATTACATCCCATTTATTATTTCTTAAAGTCCATTTTCTTGTTAAGCCTAATGCATACCTCCTAGGAAACTTTGTGGCCCAGCGCGGCGGATAACAAGTTGACCCGGATATTGTGTACAACTGTCGGCCCAGTTGCATTGCTGATGTTGAAAAAAAGGCCTGTGTAGTACAGTACAACCTAACATGGTTACTCAGCCCACATTCAGGGACGCCGGAAAGGCCCAAACAAGGCTTCTGTACAACTTTTTGAAGTCACTGAGCTCAATTAATAACTTAAGAAAAAAGTTAGATTACAGTGGAACCTAATTAAAAGCTGTCACGAGCAAATAAATAATTCAATGGGTCCCACTTGTGCGTGTGCGCGTGTGTGTGCGTGTGTGTGTGTGTGTGTGAGAGAGAGAGAGAGAGAGACCCATCGGTCGATGCTCGTAAATACATCTTTCAGCCATATGCATTGCTGATGCTCAGTAAAAACTTATATAGTTGACACAATCATATAGAACATCATAGCACACTGAACTTGCATACAAAAATTTCACGCAGGCGGCACAATCAGGATGGAAGCAGTGGATCGCTACGGGAAGGGCTATGTTGAAACCAACGAAGTCGTACATAACGGTTCATCGTCTTTATAAATGACGGGGAAATATCTTGAATGTTGTGCAAAGAAAACAGACAGACAACACAATAAGTTCTGCTAGCACATTAAGTTGACGTACAACCATTTCTAAAAAAAGTTCAGGTACAAAATTAGAACAGGTCACAATCAAATGTACTGGCATATCAATGCTTCAGACCCATAGCTCGGATTTAACTAGTACTATCTGACAAGATTCAGTTGTTACCTCAAATTAGAGCACATCCAGGCAGCCAGCCCTGCCTCTTCTCCCAAAGAAGCAGTGGCCTCCGCCGCGCGATGGAGTAGGCCCTGTGCCATCCATCGTTCCGAGCAACACGGGGAAAGTCTGACGTTGACTCCTGTAATGGACGTCGTCGACGGACCCTGGCACCAGCGGGGGCGGCAGGACTTCGATTGATGGATTGACCACTTCTTCGACATGCACGAACACTCGATACAGGTACATCCCTAACGTGGTCCGCGGCGGCCTTGGTGGCGACGAATAGTACAACCCCGGTTCCTGCACCGGTATCTCAACACCAATCACCTTCGGTATGGTGGACGGCTTCTTCATCCATGCCATAACCGTCAGAGCCCAGCTGTCTGGAGGAACAAACATACTTACGAGCTCACCTCCAAGGTCGTTGATAAGCTCGTTCATGGACTCGCTGTTCCAAGCACGTCGAGGCATGCCGTGGAAGGTAAGCTTTGTTAAAAACTCAAGCTCAGAGGGCACCGAGCCCCATCCTGGGTGCCACCGATCAAAGCTCACCAGCGCGCCATCGCAGAACAAACGCCGGGAAGATTCGAACACACGACTGCAGTCGAAAGTTGTTCGGAACCTGACGAAGAAATCAGCCGGTGGCGGACAGACTTCGACGAGCAAGTCACTTATTTGGATGCCGTGCGCAATGCCAAGAGCTTTGACAAGGTCGTCCGGCGAGACGGGAGGCCGGTCGCCGTTGATGGTTACCATCAGCACTTTGCCGGCAAACTGGTCGTCAAGCGCCGCCATGCCACTGTTGAGCGACAGCACGCAGCGACCGAAGGCAGGACGGACCTCAGGATCTCCGGCTCGGAGATCCGCGTTGACCGGCGACATGATAGTGCGCTTGAGTACAGGGAGTACAGGAGGGGGATTTGGGGGAACTGGAGTAGGAATCGAGATTCCAGAGGTGGGGGAGGGGCGGGAGACTGGGGATGAAAAGGTAGCATGAATTTCGAGCACGCGCCAATATGCTCTCGGCGCGCAAGCGCACGAAAACACCGGTGGCGCCCACATGTCGGCCTAAGAGTCCTTATTCTTTCTTTTTTGGAGAGCCCGGCCTTTTTTTCAGGATCTTTTGAGAGCCCGGCCCGAGAGTCATAATTGACCTGTTTGGCATTGCGTTACTACTCGGCCCATATTCAACGACACCTCACTGGCCCAAACAAGTGTACATCATCGAAAAGACAGTGAGCTCAAATTATATAACTTGAAAAAAGGAGATATACTCTGAACACTGGAGAATGGTGATGCCCTCATTTAGCCCACCAGTAGTTCGAGACAATAAACAGTTCGAAACAACGATATATACAACATTCAAACACTGACTAGTGACTACTACTGACATAAACAGCAAGACATGATAGTTCATAAGAAGTCTTGCTACACCACCAAAACGTACCCATCTGCAGCGCTCAGACTCTCGTGATCCAGACGAGAATGACATTCTAAACAGAAGCAACTATTACATAGAAAGAGTGACATAGACGAGGATGACCAAATGACAAGGAATATGCATAACAAAAGAAAGAACTACCCATCCAGAACCAGCAGCAAAGACAACAAAGTCATTCGAAGAGATGATCCAACACCATCATAATTTGCAGCCCCGCTTCAGCGACCAGTGATCCGGAGACACCAGTACTCCACCCTTTCGATGCAACAGCCCAATTACCTATCAACCTGAAGGCTTGAACCACATCACTGCCTGTCGTAATTGAGACATCCAAGGATCAAAGTTAATCCGGATGCCTTTGTCATTCTCACCTTCTTTTGGCTGCAGGCTGTATCGTTGACAATCAGGGGAGTATGCTCCCGAACTCCTAGGGCTCGCCGTGTAGACACAGTTTTCCATAGCAAACAGAGCCTCTCTGCCATCAAGGTCCTTGCCAACGGTGATCTCCTGGTTAATCGGATAATTGAGTCCGAGAAACAGAGAGTGTGAACCAAGGCTGTTTACCCGCCTCCAACTAAAAAATCCTAAAGGCCCCAACAAGCTGGTATCCTGCTCATAGACGTAACAGCCACTGTCCGGATACTCACGTATTACACGGTGCTTGTATACAGTGGGGTTTTTGCAATATAACTTTTCCGGCTCATGTGTCCGAATGATCATCAGTCTTTTGCCGTCGTCTGATCGAGCGAGGAACCAGTTGTGCTTCCCTGTTTTTGGCAAAGGTGGTGTAATTACAAAGGGCAGTAACTGTAGGGACACTGCATCATATCAAAAAGGACAGGCATTGTTAATGTAAGATCAGCATTGTTCAGAGTATGAGTAGGATAATGCAAGAAACAACATTGATATGTCCCTGTTGGAACTGGGAGGAAAATACAGGGAAATGTATACTGGGTTCGAAAATATAGAAGTGCCATGCATGGTTATACTCATGTTATCTCGCAATCGATTCTTCACAGGAAACTACCATGTCATGCATGTTATGTAATCATGTTCTGTCCTCACAAACAAATTCTTCAAGGTAACTAACAGACCATGCATTGTTATATACTCGTGTTCTGTGGGCAAAAATTTTGTGAGGATATTATTCTAGTCATTGATTGCTGAAGGGCGAATATAGGTATGTACACATGGTAAGCATTGCAGGATTTCACTACTTCCAAATATAGAGTTCTCCATATGCACATTTACTTCCCTAATGTATGGTTAGATGAAACCAACAGTGTGGTGCATGTTTCTACATCATGAAAATGAGGAAACTAACATGGCCATTGATACACACTCATATTTAGTAGTAGTATATAGATTACTGTAAAATAAGGATAATATCCATATATTCCTAACCGTTTGATTATTCAGGGTACAAATTGGCTGTAATGACATGGTCACAATCGCATGAATTAACTCATTCCAAATATAGCTGATTTACGGCGTCTCTAATATATTGCCATAGTTCTACTCAAATTCTGCTCAAACAGGGATATGCCAATCATCAAAAAAAGTTCAAACAGTGTCATGGCGTCATCATTAACATGAGACGGAAACAACTTACACGCGCCGTCCCAGCAATACGTGGTGCCATCTGCTTTGTCGATCGCGTAGATGATGCCATTGTGTTCAATAGCATCACAGAAGTGTGTATCAGCTTTGACGATGATCCACTGCGAGCCGAGTTGTCTCCAGCTAAAAAAGGCACCGGCGTAAAGATAGGCGAGTCCGCGGTCGAACAAGGCAATTAGCTTGAAGTCTGCGTAATTCGCATGTCGTGTGGGTACTTGGCAGATTACAATCTTCTGCAAAACAAGGTCCGTCCAACTGACGTAGTAATCTAGATGACTTGGACCGCGATGGTAATACTCTATATAATCCAACGGAGGAAGGATAATCTCATGGGAGGTCTGGAAGTTCACGAGCACCAACTTTTTACCGTCTTCTCTGAAGGCAGCCATCCAGTGGGAGTTCATGCCGACCCAGTACATACCTGCCAAGAAGTTTCGGGCGATGGTGATCGGATCGATGTCGAGGGAAATGATGTACGGCGACACACTACATACCTGCAAAGAAGTTTCGGCTAATGGAGATCGGATTGAAGTCGAGGGGCATCATGCACGCCTCCGTATCATGGTGAGCCAATCTCGCAAGACCAGATAGCAGCAAGCAGGGTGTCTTGAAAAGCTTAGGCCTCGCTTCGACGATGGCCGTGTGCATGTCCCTCGAGCATGCAGCCAGCCGCAGGGCGGTCAACATATCCATACACGAACAACAGAGGTCGAGGATGTCACTGGGGAGATTGCTCCAATCGCGGCTCATATGGATGCTGCGCGGTTCGCGTTCGGCCATGGTGGAGTTTGGAAGGGGGCTTGATTTACGGGGGAGAAGGATGTCGGTGCTGGAGCGGCTAGCGAGGGAATAGTGGTACTGGGGGAGGCGAGTGAGGCGACGGTACACGGGGGCACAGTGAGATGGAGACGGAGACGGAGACGGAGAAGGAGATGGAGATGGAGTGGTGCTATGGGAGCGGAGAGGGAGACGAGGCGAGGCGCCAATGTGCTGTACAGCGGCGGTGACAGACTGCACAGTGCACAGGGTGAGGCTGACTTTGGTAACCCGAACACGCCGCCTCGCCTGGACTAGTGTCAGGCGCAGGGTGTTGTCACTTCACTGTGAGGACCGGATGAATAGTATTTTGACCATCAAGTGTACCACAGTTGTACTACTACTACTACTACTAGTAGGAACATGAGTACTCCAGTATTGTATAGCGGAAATAGGTCTCCCGTGCTAGCATGCCTGTTCACTTCATCGTTCAGGTATCATCCATATTGCGAGCAGAACCAAATTCTCGTGCATGCCCAATCAACGCCCTGCCGCGATGCATGCAGTGGTCGTTCTGGTGCATCAAGGACGGCATGCAGATCGTTCCACACTTGAGAAGAGGAAAAATGGAAAGGTAGAACGCGGCAGCAGAGGAAGAGAACGCTGGCTAACGAGGCTGGGAGGGGATCGAGCAGGAAGTTAATGCTCCACGCCTAAAGGTTTTGGGAAAACCTGATTTTCATAAGGTGACTTATACTCACCTAAACGGAGGGAGTATTCCTTAACCAGAGAATGTTGTGTCTCCCACTCACGGGCTCAAAAAAAAGCTACGACACATTTTTTATCTGTTTGCATAGGTCCCACCTATCAGGAAGGATGGGCACGTACACGAACAGGTACGACTCCTCAGTCTACCCGCATAGCCTTTTCGTTTAGTCTACCTAGCCGTCTAATCAACTGCCTGCACGCCACTTCTCCCATTTACTTCTCCATCGGGAACCGATTCGCCTCGGCTTCTTCACCTCCCCTTCGTCTTCATTTGCATCCAAACCCCACTGCGTTCACATTGTTTTAACCTCTTTAAATAATCATCTACTACTTCAGTTAGACTAGCCATCTAATCCTAATTCTCCAAACCATAGCCCTCCGTTCCAGCGGTTCCAAATGGCGAAAGAGATCGAGATGCAGGTTTTTAGCGTCCAACATGTCCTCGTCGAAGGCTCGATGCGCATAGTTGCCACCGTCACCGTCCACCCAAGGGTTGTTCGGCAGTGGATCAACAATGTATCCAACTCCCTCAAAAAGGTAGAGACGAGGGTCATCGGTCTCGACGCAGAGTACACGGAGCGTGCCCCTGGGAAGATCCAGCGCGCCGCCGTCCTTCAGCTGTGCCTCGAAGATGATGTTTTGGTGTACCACATCATACACTCGCCCTCCATACCAGGTGAGCTTCACGATTTCTTGTCTCGGGAGGACGTATACTTCTGTGGGGCAGCCATCGAAGGGGACAAACAGAAGCTGGAGCCGTACAACCTTGATTTGAAAAGCATCGCTGACCTACAAACCAGAATCAAAATTCCTGTAGAAGATTGTGCTAAACAGACACCATCCCTATTCGACGTAGCAAATTTTGTGCTCGGTACAAATCTTCAGAAGGGTGACGAGACGGTGGCATTAAGGTCGTCTGGATGGGAGAATTATCCCTTGACGTACGAGCGGATAAAATATGCTTCCCTCGATGCCCGTGTGAGTTTCGAGATAGCTGCAAGGTCCAAAGAGCTTGTTGCAAAGCCGTCTCCCATAGAGAATGAGAAGAAGAAGAAGAAGAAGAAGAAGAAGAAGAAGAAGAAAACGCTGCACCAGCAGGAGGGCATTATGGATGGATGAACTATTTCCTCTCTTGTAAAAAAATTATTCCCTCTCGGTGTATATTGATATAGATGGACTATTTCGATGGTGTGCATGTCTTTGGAACAGAGTAGTAGCATGGGTCCGCTTGACTATAAGGAACTATTTATCCGCATATATAGCTTTCTCTGCTACTCCTTCCAGTGATCGGTATACAGTGCATGTGTCGTAGACATGACAGCTTGTCCATGGAAGTTCAACTACGGCGACCATCACGTTTCATCTCGCGATTCCCACGACGCCTCTCCAACCCACGGCACCACGCCCCCCGACGTGCGCCTCACCCCTCTCGGCCGCACCGCCCCTCTGCCTTTGTGTGCATGACATGTGGGCCACCTAAAATGCGGCGAGCATCAAGTTTCTACCACAGCCACCCGCGATTCCCACGACGCCGCTCGAATCCATGAAACCACACGTCCCCCGACCTGCGGCTCACCCCTCTTGGCCCCACTGCCCCTCTGCCTTCGGGAGCATTACATGTGGACCAGTCACCTATCGGGTCCACATGTTATTGACTCAAAGGTAGGTGTAGTAAGGCGCTGAAGCTCAGTCCCGACGGCCCTGAGAGGGAAATGTAACTCCTGCGCCAGGGCTTGTGGTGCTCCCGCAGCACGAACTCGTGCCAAACTCGAGATTTGTTTCTTTACTATACATGCACGCAACGATTTAATGGACATTGTAATCTCAACATGTGATGGGGAGCTCTAAATTTGAATTTGAAACTTATAAAACGAAAAGATTCAAAACAAATAAACTGGGAGAGAGGGAGTATATCGTAGGATGTGTCCCATACAAAATAAGTCCCCTGGTTTGTCACCGCGAAGATGCGGTTAGAAAGGAGCACAACGTCTTCCTACTCGTACGGCAACAAATCGGCCGCAGACAGCATGGTCCGCCTTTGACCGCCATGTGCAAGGTTCGTGCTATCTTTTATTCAATCTCACCGTGGTTCCATCGTACCAATTCATGCGGTGGCCCGTTGCATGGCTGATCCCAATGTTGGACAAAGGTTCTACGGGAACGGTGTCACCGTTGTAAATGTTGTGCAAATTGATGTTGGTACCCTCCCGTACATATGCAAGCCAATCTCCACTCGCACCGAGCCTAGCCTGTGAAACAGTGGGCAGGGGGAGAATTAGGAAATGGACACGGAAGTAGTCTTTAGAATGCATTTACTACGTGATCAAACTCATCTTACCTGCTCATCGGAGGAAATCCGAGTGCCCCTCGACGTCGGCATCTCAAGGGGCGTCAACTTGCAACTACGGCCACGCCGCGCTGGAGAGACCCCCAAGGAAACATCCTCGTGCGTTCCACGGAACATCAAGATGCATTTGTATGAGTAGTTTATCTTGTGAGAGAAAAGGATGAACGAGGGAAGGCCTCTAGAGATAGAGATGGACACTACTACTACCAATGTGCTGGCCCGTGCGTTGCAATGGATCCAAACTAGTAGAATAATACTTGTTCACGTGCTTGAAATATAAACACTCTAGTTTTGATATACATGTGTCAGCAGACACGACAGCTTGTCCATGGAAGTTGAACCACGGCGACCATCACGTTTCTTGTTTCTACCACTGCCACACCCACACGCGATTCCCACGACGCCGCTCCAACCCACGGCACGACGTCCCCCGACGTGGACATGGATCCTCTGACGTGGCTATCACTGCCTTGCCCTGCCTTTCCTTCGCTGACAGGTGGGACCCACGCTTATGGGTCCCACATGTCAGTGACAGAATGGTAGGATTGTTCGTGCCCCTCATCCCTCTCGGCCCCACCGCTCCTCTGCCTTTGTGTGCATGACATGCGGGCCAGCTGAACTGCGGCGACCATCAACTTTCTACCACAGACACACCCGATTGGACGCGGTTTGCCTGCTCCGCTGCTGTGCTCCGATCCGTACTCCCGCACCATCGAATTTTCATCCAGCGGCTGTGACACATTTCGTCCCGGGCATCAATCCTCAGCTGGAGTACTTATGTACTACAGGTAGTACCCGCCGGTGTGGCCATCTACGCCTCGTAACGCCCCGACGCCCAGCTGTGGTACCCTCGCCACGGCCACGCCACCACCGGCCGGTTCATCTCGAACGAGTGAGTCGCGAACCACGCCACCACCATGAGAATGACATGTGGGCCAGCCGCATTTAAGGCCCACATGTCATTGACTCATAGGCCGGGCACTAAGCCACTGAAGTTCGGTCCCGTGGGCCCCGAGAGGAAAATGTAACTCCTGCGGCAGGCCTTGTGGTGCTCCCGCAGTACGAGCTCGTGCCAAAACTGGAATTTGTTTCTTACTACTACTAGTACTAGTAGGAAGGTACACGTGCATTGCACGCATGAGATTCTGGTGGTTTGTGCATTATGCTTCTACATGTGGAGTTTTCTGGATTCTAACATGTGGCAAAATTTGGTGGAATGTAAGGTTAGGCAAGTTTGATTAACTTAGGTGAGTGTTTGGTTCAAGCCACACCTTAGGCAAGCCACACTGGCCCCACATGACATACACACAAAAAATGTGGCAAGATTCCCTTAGGCTTGCCAACTTGTGGCAAAATTTGGTGGAATGTAAGGTTAGGCAAGTTTGATTAACTTAGGTGAGTGTTTGGTTCAAGCCACACCTTAGGCAAGCCACACTGGCCCCACATGACATACACACAAAAAATGTGGCAAGATTCCCTTAGGCTTGCCAACTTGTGGCTCTCATTTTGAAGAACTTATTAATAACTTTGCCTGAGCTTAGTTGTGGCAAAGTTAGTCATGAATTAAGTTCAACCATGGAGTCTTCTAGATTATACATGTGGCAGAATCTGGTGGATGATATCCAATGGCCAGTAGTGCTCGGATTTGCCATCTTTGTACCGTCGGATTGGCTTCATCCAACGACCAACTTTCAAAGTTTTTCACACACTATATAGGGGGTATAGATATAGATGTGCCGGTCCGTTGCAATGGATCCAAAGTATATCTATTTAGTGGAGTGCACTCTAAACACATTATCTATTTATTTTTCTCTAACCTTCCGTAGCCATGCAACTAAGCCACATAAGCTTCATGGGTGCCCCCCACATCATAATATTCATACTACGTTGATTGAAAAAAAGATAAATCACCCAAAACAAGATCTTCCCTTTTTTGTTCCTACGATGTTGTGCCGTGCACGTATCTACTAGTTGTATAGTGGTAGTACTAGTAATATAATAGTATTAGGAGTACAAACTTGGTAGGAGTGGTACTAATACGGAATGCTCCTACTCTATCAACGAGCCCCGTCTGACACAAAATTTCTTGGCTTCCGTGCTACAGCTAGATCTTCCCCTTGTTTCTGTTTTCCAACCCGGCGGCGGGCGGGGTGTCGGTTTGCTCAACGGGCGGTCCCACATGAAAGTGAAAATGCTAGGTGTAGGCAACACGCCTTCCCTAAGCTATGTGTCGTGCCGGACGGGCCGTGTTGTACTCCCGATTCCCGGGCGTGTGGGGGTGCGACGCGAACGTGGCAGGCCTTTTCCTTTTACTAGCAATGTGCCCGTGCGTTGCGACGGATCCAAAGTAGTAGAATACTAGTATTTGTTCACAAACTTGAAAGAAATCACTATTGTTTTGATATACTCCTAATATATTACTCCCTCCGTACCTAAATATTTGTCTTTTTTGAGATTTCAAATGGACTATCACATACGGATTATATAGACATATTCTAGTGTTTCTAGCAAGATGCCCGCGCGTTGCACGAAGTTGATGGAAAAGGTAAGCACAACTTATAAATTGACGGATGGAGTACTAGTTACAGTGATGCATATAATTAAGCAAAGGGATCGCACATGTCGGTATTGACTGGAACGAGAATGCAACAGCACAATAAGAATTAAGGCCACGATGATGCGATCGCAGTGGTGGTTACAGAAGGCAAGAAGAAAGATGGATCCACGAACGTACGACCTCCTCCTCCTCAACTTAGTGCGCCGGGCCACCGATCCGGCGGCTAAGGAGCGGCGGCTTTTGTGGCGAGGTCGAGGTGCTTCTCAACAAAGGCATCCAAGGCTTCCAGCCGGTTGAGGAAGGCCAACGTCGTAGCGTCCTCACTGGCCTTGTAGATACCTATGTACACGATTTGCTCGTACGCGTGGATGTGTAGGTCGACGAATTCTTGCAGGGCGAGGCGCCTCGCGGCGAGCGCGACCTCCAGGTGGACATTCTTCGTGGCGTCGGCGGGCAGTCGCAGGGCCACCAGTGCTTGAAAGAGGTTCCGGCCATGGAGGCCGATTAGGGTGGCAGGCAATGAGGAGCCCGGGCGCGCGGGCTGGAGGAGTACGGCGATGTCGTCCGCGAGCTTCTTGAGGACGGTGAACTTGTTGCTGGTGGCAACGATCATCTGGTCCAACTGAGAGTCGTAGTTGGCGTCGACGGCGGCCATCCACCAGCCGGTCTCCAACACCGTCTGGAGACGATCCTCGGCGCCATGCCGCAGGCCGGCGTCGTGGACCATCTGGCGCAGCCGCTGGCCCCTCACGCGCATCGCCGCCATGGGTCTGGAGCGAGCTCTTTTGTGCTTAGTGTAGGTGCTTAGGCAAGTGCTTAGGTGTGTACGATGTGGTAGATGCATTGGAATGGAGTAGAGGCGCCTTTATATGAGGGCAATGAGGGCAAACTGCATTGCATTCACATCGTGCAGCCTCTTTTCCCGGACCTCCTCCCATTACTTCCCTCATGCATTAATTGAAGGAGGATGCATTGGCCGTTCAACATATTGGGAACCGCTACTCCCTCCCTCGTCTGCATTAAAGGCGTATCGGGAACTGCGCCACCCACTGTCAAATCGAATACTCCCTTCGTCTAGGTGAGGCAGGTTGTAATGGGGAGTATCATATACTAGTATCATGCATATGATACTACCTCCCTAATGCATAGTATCATATATTAGTATCATGTAGTACTCTATTTATTGCCATGCATGACACAAAGTAGCATAACATTTAATATGATACGATATCATGATATGATACTACACCCTCTCTTTCTTCATTTAATGCTACGACACCTCATCAAAATTGTCCAGTTGGCATGCATGATACTACCATTACGACCAGCCTGAGTATTATAAGTCATCTTACGAGAACCAAATATTAGTAAGACTAGCCACCATGGGAGTAACTTCAGCAGTAACATCGAGTCCAGCTCAGCAAATTTGCTTATGCGGCAGTGAGTTAATGAGGAGAGAGGTAGTTATAATAACTTAGCTAGTTACTGTAACATCACATGTCCCAATGCAATATGAGTCTATAACCTAATAAATGAAGCTTTGCATGTTACCACATTTATGTTACTACTACCTCTGTCTGGGTTTATTGGTCCCCATTGTATTTCATGCCAAATTTTGACCATAGATTAAACTAAGAAAATGTTCACGCATGTCACCAAACATTATATTTTTCAAAACTATGTTCAAAGACGAATCCAATGATATAATTTTTCTTGACATGCATTAACATTTTGTTAGTTAAATCTTTAGTCAAAATTTGGCACAAACTATAAAAGGGACCTATAAACCAGGACGGAGGTAGTACCCACTATGAAGGTAGTAACATAGTCTAGGGATATGTGTATGTTACTAGTGTATGTTACTCACCATTGTGGCTAGTCTAACACATAGGCGTGGTGCATTAACTCTCACGTTGTTTCTTATTTTTTGACATAAATAGAGGAATCAACCAAGAAGAGATGTGGGGCTTGTATGCTTTTAATGACTTGAGACTATCAAACATGACATGCAGTGGTCAGTTCGTTGCACAAGAACAAATACAACCCACGTCAGCACACACGCATCTTATAGCATCACATCCAATGGCTATAAAAGATGAATGAGACCAAATTATATCTCATCTAGATGAGTTCTAGCAAAACTGTATTAATAATACTTAGTACTCCTGCGCCATGTATCATATAAGTATCATGTAGTACTTTATTTATTGCCATGTATGACACATAGTTCACGAGCGCTCTCTATATGTACCACCTTTTTTTTAATTTCAAGTTTTGCTCCATGGCGCAATCCATCGATACTACTACTGTACAAAAGTGGAGTATATACATTTTTTAAAAGGCTAGAGGGCGGGGCAGTCTAGCTCGGTCGGTTTCACGAGAGGCGAGGGCCTTTGTGATTTGACGGCTCATTAATGCTGTCAAATCGAATAGTACTGCGCCGCCCGCTGCACGCCCGGCGCCTCCATTAAACCCCTCCGTTAAACCCGCATGCAAACCGAGAATCCTACTCCGGCCACACGTCCGTTCATGAGCGGGCCGGAATTAAACGCAACACCGGCCGAGCTCCTCCCGTCCGCCCTCAGTTTAAACGAGGCCAGACGCCGGCCAAGCTCCTACCGTCCGCCCTCTATTTACACGAGGCCAGACAGACAGCGGGCAAGAATCGCACCCCTCCGCCGCTCCCCCATCTCCTCCTTCACCATTTTCTCCACCCTTCCGATGGCTTCCGATGAGCCGTTCTCCGGCATATTACCCGGCTGGGTGGCCCGCCGAGCCCTCCGGATACGGGCGAGGCCGCTCGGTGCTTCACCAACCTCGCTTGGCCCGACGGAGCCAGTTGCCGCCCCAAGCAGGCGCGTGGTTCAGCAACTCGCCGCTCCAGTTCAGCTCGATGAGGAGTGGCGAGTTGCTCCACGCCGGCACGGCGGCGAGCACGCCGGTACGGGCGCCATCGCTGCCGCGTCGTACCGCGCCACCAGTGTCTGCGGTGGCCGCGCCTCCCGTGTCTGTGGGCGCGCCTCCCGTGCCTGCGGCAGCGCCATGCAGGCAGAGACAGAAGCCGGGTGCGTGGAGAGCGACCAGTCGGTGGCCAGCTTCTCCCTGTCCGCCGCCATCATCGAGGAGAAGTAGAACACGGGAGGCCGCCGCCACTTGGGACCCATGAAGGCCACCGCCGAGGCGACGACCGCGGATTCAGGTGGTTTCTTTGCTGCTTCGTCTCTTCCGAGGACTTCGTCGACCCCGCAAGTGTCTGACGGACATGAGGAAGACAAAGGGATCCGCGGGCGGCCATTTAGAACTAAAATAAGTCTAGATATATCCATTTCTAGGACAAGTATTTCCGGACGGAGGGAGTATTAATTATACAAGAGAGCCGGATTGGCACCTCTTAGTTCATGTAAATGTAATGAAATCCATCATGTTTATATGAAGATCCGGCTTTTTTATACGAAATCCTTCATGCTTATATGAAATCAGTCCGTGTTTGCACGAATTTCATCTGGTTGGTTAGAGTTGTAAAAATGTATGCCGCTGGCGTTTGATGTCGTCCTCCGCGGAAGGAAGCGGGAGGAAATTTGCCGGCTGCCGTTGGAGATGCTCTTTATGCTGGAAATAATAGAGTGACATCCAATCCATTTGAGTTAATTGCCTGTATGATTGTCCCTCTATAAAAAGTTAATTGCATGTACAGTGTACACGTGACTTGCAGGGTGGCTACAGCTTCGTACAGAAAGTTAAAAAGAAACAAGTCCATCCTTAATATTCTAAGTACTCTGTGGGTTCCACTGTCAGTACAGTAGCGAAAGAAGTATATATTAAATAAGTAGAGTAATATATAATATACAAATCTAAAGTTAAAAGACAGAATTCGAACTCATGTCATCGCGTTGCGAGCATCCGGCGCTAACCAGCCCAGCACATTTTTGTTGTAGACCATGCTGGAGATATATCTCCATGTCTACTCTTATATATACTCCATTCGTTCCTAAATATTTGTCTTTTTCAGATTTCAAATGGACTACCACATACGGATGTGTATGTAGACATATTTTAGAGTGTAGATTCACTCATTTTGCTACGTATGTCTTTTCAGGAAGGGGTCAGATTTGTCCTTGATTTATTTATGAGGTATCCAGATGGCACTGCACCGCCAAGAAAAGAGGGTAACATCAAAATTATGGACTACTTTTTTGAGTATGTTGGTAAGGTCCGGTCATAGTCACTTGTTGAAATCTCTAAAAAGACAAATACTCCCTCCGTCCGGAAATACTTGTCATCAAAATGGATAAAAGGAAATGTATCTAGACGTATTTTAGTTTTAGATACATCTATTTTTATCCATTTTGATGACAAGTATTTTCGGACGGAGGGAGTAGAAAACAGAGTTGGTGATGATGGTGTGCGTGCCATCCTGCAATATAGGCCGTCGGATTTATATCTAACGGATAGGAAAGAAACTATGGCAATTTTGCAAAAATATACCCACACGTCTCTCCACGTTCGCAAATAAGGCCTTCCCTCGTTCAGCCTTTTCTCTCACAAGATAAACTACTCATACAAATGCATCTTGATGTTCCGTGCAACGCACGGGCAGCTAGCTAATTTCTTTTAAAGTAGTTGCTGCGATAATTGGGTTGAAGTGATATGTTTTATGTCTGCCCCGAATGATTTCAGATTCACTAGTACTCCCTCCGTTCCAAAATAGATGACCCAACTTTATACTAAAGTTAGTACAAAGTTGAGTCATCTATTTTGGAATGGAGGGAGTAGTAACAAAGAAAAGGTTGCCTTGTTAATTAACAGAAAACAGGGTGAAAACTATCACATGAGGCCGGTAAAAACAAGGCACACTGGGTTCAGCGTCATCGTCACTACAGTTGTGCGCGCGCGAGAAGTCTACATATCGAGGGGGCTACCGAGCGAGGCACCGAGACACAATGTTTGAGAGAGAAACCAATTGACAGATTATGATCAGATCGAGTTGTCACCCTTCTGCTGTCATTGTTGGGGGGGGGAGGGAGAGAAAGACGTATCGAGAGTGTGCGCGGTAGGCACAGAGGCACAACTAGCGAGTGTGTGTGTGTGTGTGTTTGAAAGAGGAGTCGATAGATTATTATCAAGATCGATGTGCCACCCTACTCCTTCAGTGCCGGGTAGTGTGTGTGTGTATGTTTGAGAGAGAATCCAGTCGATAGATTAGTATCAAGATCGAGGTGTCACCCTACTCCTTCGGTGCCGGGTAGTGTGTGTGTGTATGTTTGAGAGAGAAGCCAGTCGATAGATTAGTATCAAGATCGAGGTGTCACCCTACTCCTTCGGTGTTGGGAAGTGTGTGTGTGTGGGGGGGAGGGGGCAGTGACACTCACATATCTCTACTCTTATAAAAAAACAGAGTTGGTGATGATGGTGTTCCTGCCATCCTGCAATATAGGCCATCCGATTTATATCCGACGGACATGAAGGAAAATATGGCAATTTTGCAAAAAGATACCCACACCCCTCTCCGCATTTGCAAATAAGGCATTCCCTCGTTCATCCTTTTCCCCCACAAGATAAACTTCTCATACAAATGCATCTTGATGTTCCGTGCAACGCACATGGGCATCTTGCTAGTAGGGAGAAGGAGTTTGTGTGACACATATCTAGCTATATTAAGGGATAGGTAGATAGCATATGTGTGAGAGACATTATTATACTTTGAGACATTAGTGGCTGTGGGTGGGCGGAATTAAAGGGGTGGGCGTGTTAGACATAGAGAGCGTGTGTGTTTCTGTGTGAGAGACTTGTAGGACGGGGTAGAAAGACGAATTTAACCCTGACGGAGGGAGAGAAATACACGAAGTGCGCGTGTGTGATTCCGATGCCCACAGGGAAATGAGATATGTATGCGTGTGAGAGAGATTGCACAATTCATTCACGTATCACTATCTAGCGACCGTGGACGTGCATCGCTTGAACATAAGTCAATATCTACTTCGTATCGTGGCCAAAGGTACAATATCGATTCAACGCTATAAAGATTGGACACTCACATATCACATTTTTTTCTATTTAAATAAACCTTTTTCAGTTGTGCATGCCAAAGTTACAGTGATGTTTCTTCAAACAACCAATGTAGCTATCATGCACATGCACCATTGTTACTCTTGCATTCAAATTCATTAGTCTTGGATGATTTAAGTTTCTATTTTGAAGTAATATATATGTAATATTCATATATGAATTCAACGGTTACGCAATTTATGAAATGGAGGCTATGTAATCATATGAGGTAACACTTTTAAGTAGCTAACTACAATATCCATTTCTTTTTGTGCGCCTCTACACTAACACGTCAATGCATTATGTTTAAAGTAAATAACCAATGGCACTAAATTATCTATTTACACGAGAAATACATAGGCTGAGCGTTTGATCCCTTTTTTGTGAACGCGCCACTACACCCGTACGATTGGCCGCGCCCGTGTGAACGTCCAAGTTATCGGCGCATCATCCCGAGTTATTGTCTTTTTTTCTGGGGTGGACTTCACACCAGTTATTAACTGCTGACGCGTGCCCCGTGTACACAGTCTAGCATGACCTTCCCGCTAGCACGGTCCAAAATTAGTTGAAACTGGATACGAACGATCCCGCGGGCGGCAAAATCTCCCGCCTCCTTCTAAAATTTCCGCCACCTTAGTCTTTAGCATGCGAAATCCCCCTTTTGTCCTTGGTGCACGGAGACCAACAGTTACAATACCGCCCTCATCTACATGATAGGTCGGGGCTGCTTTGGTAACTTCCGGTTCCCCCCACTACACGCCACCCCCATTTCCTCTCCCCCCTCCCGCAAAAACGACTAACTCCACAGCACCAGAGCATCTTACATCACGCCGTCCGTACTTCATCGCCCTTTCTCCCCTCCCCTCTCGAAACCCTAGACTGCTCATCCACCGGCGTACCATAGCCCATTCACTGCCAGCGGCGTCCACCTCGCCGGATCTGCTTCTGCGGCCGCATCTACCCCTCCCACCTCCCCTAGAAACAAGTAGACTACTCATCCACCACTGTACCACAGCCCATTCAGTGCCGGCCTTGTCCACGGCGCCGGATCTGCTTCGCCGGTACTCTCGTCAACCGCCGCGCATCTGCAGCGGCTCATTCGTACTCCCCACCGGAGACGCTTCATCCACACCCCCCGGAGCCGCCCCACCGACGCCCCCGTCGACGGCCTCTGATCCCCTTCGCCGACACCTTCCTCAACCCTACCGGAGGCGCTTCACCGACACCTTCCTCAACCCTACCAGAGCCGCTTCGCCGACACCAGCGTCAACCCTACCGGAGTAGCTTCGCCTATACCATTCTCAACCCTACCGGGGCCGCTTTGCCAACTCACAAGTCCACGGCCTCAGATCCGCTTCCTCGCACCCTCATCCAACCTACCGGAGCAGCTTCTGACGCCCCGTCCACGGCCGCAGATCCGCATCATCGACACCACCCTTAACCCAACCACCGGAGCAGCTTCTGACGCCCCGTCCACGGCCGCAGATCCGCATCGTCGACACCATCCTTAACCCAACCACCGGTGCAGCTTCTGACGCCCCGTCCACGGCCGCAGATCCGCGTCGTCGACACCATCCTTAACCCAACCACCGGAGCAGCTTCACCTACGCCCTCGTCCACGGCCACAGATCCGCTTCGCCCACACCGTAGTCCACCCTACCGGAGCCGCTCCACAAACACCCTACTCGACGGTTCTAGATCTCCTTACCGGACCCCGACAGCCAGCGCAGCGTCATCACCCTCGACGTTTCTAACCTGATTCCCACCGTCTGGAGAGATGCCAAGCACCCGCCACGGCCTAGGTACTTGTCACCTTTAAACCCGTCCAGCATCACCTGCCCGATGTACTTCAAATATACTAACCGGTCGCTGTTACCTGTTATGCAGCTGGCAAAAACTACAAGGACGATGTTTCTTCTGGATCTAACAGCTTGGCCAACCAAGATCCTGGACTGAGGCATTGCTATGATCTTGTAAGCGCGTCTCTCTCTCTTGTATTGTTCTGTGCCTGCCAGCGTGCTTTGCTAGGATTTTCGACCAGTAATCCCTTTGTGCAGACAATGATTTCTACTACTGGCTGCTAAATTAGATATGTAGATGTCATACATGATACTACCTCGTACCTCCGTTCCTAAATATAAGTCTTTCTAGAGATTCCACTATAGGCTACATACGGAGCAAAATGAGTGAATCTACACTCGAAAATGCATCTATATACATCTGTATGTGGTCCATACTGGAATCTCTACAAAGACATATATTTAGGAACAGGGGCAGTACATTACACAAAATCGTAGGTGGCATGTAGGAATTCCAGTGCACTACATTAGGCTCCCTTAGAGTGCCTGCCAGTCCAGCATACAGAGTCATGGCTAGTTTATGGTACGCACACAATCGTTAATTGGTGGTTTAAATATGCGCAAGGGATATGCAATGTAGTATCATGTAGAGATGTCTGAAATTAGCCGTGTCAACTTGCAGATAGGGTTACACAATGAAAAAGTACAAGATGTATGTGGCAATTTCATGGAACATCGCAAAAAAAGGAGAGGCAGCGGTGAGCCTATACAGTGTGCTATGGTACGTCACTCCTCCATTGCAATCATCGTGACATGTTATTTGTATGCCAGTTCTATTAGCCAAGTTTCTTAGGGACAGTTATTACGAGTTATCCTAAGAAAATAAGCACCTGTGAATATAAGCTCCATGTAATACGCCAACCAGTTCTTTTCATTGCGTTTTCAGCTTATCTTTGGTATGATCAGTGGAAAGTCTAGATTGCATTATATATATTTTTCATTTTGCTGCACATATGGAAATTAATTTGACTTGCAAACATCACAAATTGAACCCAGTGCAGTAATTAATATGATAGGAAAACAGACCATCACTATTTGCTCAAAATGCAAATACAAAGATACCATCTACTAGGCACAATCTACTTTGGTCAATGTTTTCCATAGAGATCCCATTGCCTAATTTAAACGAAGAATGCATGACCCACATTTAAATGAAGAACAATTATTTGTTGAAATTCGATGGTCCAAGTGGCTGGTTATTATCATATAGCAGCACCACCTGAAAGCATCATATAGCAGCAGCAGCAGCTCATAGCAACTCATCATACAGCAGCAACAGTCTGCAATTCATCATATACCAGCAGCAGCTCATAGCAATTCATCATATAGTAGCAGCAGGAGCAACTCATAGCAATTCATCATATAGCAGCAGCAGGAGCAGCTTGTAGCAACTCATCATATAGCAGCAGCAGCTCATAGCAACTCATCATACAGCAGTAGCAGTCTGCAATTCATCATATACCAGCAGCAGCTCATAGCAATTCATCATATAGCAGCAGCAGGAGCAGCTCATAGCAATTCATCCTATAGCAGCAGCAGGAGCAGCTTGTAGCAACTCATCATATAGCAGCAGCAGCTCATAGCAATTCATCATATAGCAGCAACAACAGCTCATAGCAACTCATCATACAACAGTAGCAGCTCATAGCAATTCATCATATAGCAGCAGTAGGAGCAGCTCATAGCAATGCATCATATAGCAGCAGCAGAAGCAGCTCATTGCAATTCATCATATAGTGGATCAGAATGAAAATTTGGCAAAAAACCAGAGGAGATCCTCACCTTGTTGGATGAGCTCATCCTTCAACAGCACCTCAAGGCCATGGCCTGGGAGGAGGGGAGGAGGAACAAGGTGCCTTCTGCCGCAGTGTGGCATCAGCCGTAGTTGTGCAGTGCCCGCTGGAGTAGTGCGTTGGACGAACCATAGTGGAGCAGCTGCTGAAGACCATGAGAATGAGGGGCGGCGCCAGAGGGAGGAGCAGCTAGGGAGATTTGCCCCTACCCGCCGGCCATGTAGCCTAGCTGGACATAACATCGTCGAGGACCAGGCCAGATGGGACCAGTGGCGATGGCTCGCTGGAGGAACCCTAGTGCTGCAGGCAGGGGATCGAGGTAGAGGGAAAGGGGAGAGGAGATGCAAGTGGGCAGGGCAATGAATGCTTGCGTGTTTGTTTTTACTTGAGGGTCAGGTGTGACACAGGCGTCAGCAGTTGCATTTTGAGTGTAATATAGGCAGACAACATAGTCATTTCACTATTCCCCTTCCCTTCAATTTTTAGTGAGGTTCTACCCAAAACACCCCCCTCCAAAGCGAAATTAGTTAAGCCCAAGCCCATAAATCAAAAATGACTTTTTTACATCTTTTATGGCTTATTTTGACAATATACCCTGAAAAGGCGGAATCGAACTGGCCCTTAACCTGCAATTCAATTGTGCGTGCAATGATGAATCACTCCTGCCTGCTATCTGTACATTTAGGCATCATCATACATGGCATAACCTAATACATGTGCATTCCATTGTAGAATCTGGAATATGCAATGTTTATGTTAGTTCATACGTTGCACATGATGTTTAAATGCCCCTTAAATCTGGTCAGTCAAGTGATGGTCTTTAAGCCTCCTTCTTTGCTTCTTTTCTTGATATGTAAGATTTGCTCACACATCTGTTCAATTGCTTGTTTGCATCAGCCAGCCATACTAGGACTGTTTGCTTTGATTACTTGCTGTTCTTGACCTAACACTCTAACAGAGCTTGTCAACGATTTAAACACTAAGGGCTGCTGTAGTGGGGCCTTGTCTAACTCATAGGTGAATAAAGGTTTGGCTGTACACTACAGTAGGCTCTCCAAGAGTACCTGGAGATCCAGTTCGAAGGTATGCCTAGTTTTTACATAGTGCAGACATAGTAAATGCTCATTTCATTGTGTGCAAGTGCAAGAGATGCGGCATGTTTCATTATGTGGTGTTGTTTTGTTATAATCTCATCCTTTTGTGTTCACAGACTGGAAAGTATGCATATTTATCTTCCAAGGAGACGAGTAACTAGTTTGTGTCACCTTGCAGAGGGGGTGCAATGAAGATAAGATTGAGGATTTCCAAGTACAAGATGTTAGGAAGGAGCCTTGCAAGAGAAGTAGGAGCTGCGCTGAGCCTCTTCAACCTGCTAAGGTAAGTCACTGTATGCAACTCAACAGTTCAATTCCTTGTTTGTTTCAGGCATAGTTAATTTTCTCTTTTCAATTGCTTTATTTGTCCTCACTTAATGAGATGCCCAAATAATTGTGCCTGATGTTCGGTACTTGTATCACTATTAGTTGACATAATTAAAGGCCTTACCATTTAATTACTCTGCCGAAGTGTGCCTGAAGCTTTGAAGTCTATTAACCAACTATTATTGCATGAGGCTCACAATCTAGTTTATACTATGCTAATGATTGCATAGTTTTGCCTACTGTAGTATGTTTGTATGAAACCCTCTGCTGTTCATTATGCTCCCTAAGACTTTAATTGAGGTATAGAATGGCCAACTGCTTGCTTACTTATACGCAACATGCTGTCTAAATTTGTAACTTGTCTGTGTTTTCGATTGGGCCCTAACATCATGCTCCTCTGGTGAGCTAAGAGGGATTTCTGTATGCAGGCTGCACAGACTATCTTTTTTTATAATTTTTAAAATATCACCTACTTATGCTTCATGACGTGTAACATTTTTTGTGTGAAAGTGACGTGTAACATTATTGTTAGTCCTGTTTTGCCATGTAGTACAAAATAGTGTCTTGTTCGCTTCACTGTTGTAACTATATTTTTGCCCTAGTCATGTGTACTTACAGAAACATTTCAGGATGAAGTGACATCAACACAAAAATCTACGAGCAGTGCGGCATGGCCATTACTAAATGATTATGGATTGGAATTGGAATGTGCTGATGTTCTCGAGCACCAACTAGAGGTGGCAAGACAACATGTACATGATTGTCAACGTATAATCAACAAGTTGAGACTAGACATGCAGGTATTAGATGCATGAGTCAAAAAATGAAACAAGACACCGAGGTAACCATGAAGGAATTGGAGATTTTGCAGACTGAAATTTATGCTATCTGAATCCGGCGAATCCTATTTTCTGAAGAGATTATAGTTCAAATGGAGTTAAGTTGATGCGCGTCCATGATGTATGAGCCATATTTGCCCAGTGTGTAATTTGCTATTTGTGTATGCTTTATTATCACCTGTGCCGTACCATAATGCCCAGTGGGTATAATCGACTGTAATTTCTTTATTGTATAGTGTAGGATTATTCTACCTTTCTATGCCTTGATCTCTTTGTTGTATAGTGTATGCTTTTTAGAGGTGATAGTATTGAGTAGGATAATTCTTTGAATATGCTATATCGTTCAAACGGGGGCGAACTCGCCCGACCATGGGCCTTCTATGTCTCGTAGGATCCATGGGCCTTCTACGTCTCGCAGTGTCCATGGGCCTTCTATGTCTTGCAGTGTCCATGGGCCTTCTACGTCTCGCAGGATCCATGGGCCTTCTACGTCACGTAGGATCCCTGGGCCGCCGACTCATTTATGGGTCTTGTACTAGCCTTTAATGGGTCGTAGATGGGCCTATAATGGAAATCGTACGTTTTATTGGCTCACCATAACGGGCCGTTAATAGGCCGTATTTGGTGATGCTATGAAAATGGCCCAACAGACTAACGGACCACAAATGGGCCGACTATAACGACGGGCTGAATTTGGCCCACAAGCAAAAAATGACAATAACGGACCGTAAGTAACCGAATGCTGCAAATAAGCCCAAGAATAAATGGGCTCTGAGAAGGCCGAAAGATAACATGGGCTGTAAACGGCCCAACTGAATAACGGGCCCTTAATGGGTATAAAGCGATACACTGTTCATTACGGGCCAGTTTCACCACGGGCCGTTAATGGGTCTAAAGTAATACACTGTTCATTGTGGGCCGGTTTCACCACGGGCCGTTAATAGGCCAAGAGTTACATAGGGCCTCATATGGGCCGAAAGACGTCATGGGCCATACATGGGCCAGAAGTTAAAACGGGCTGGAATCATATTGGATGGCCCAGATGACGCTACTGGGCCTAATTCGGATAGGGCGTAACGGGCCTTGGGTTAGCGGGCTGTAAATGGGCTATATGCGAACAGGCCGTTAACAGGCTTTCCATGGGCCAGCCCGTCACCTTTTGACCAATTCAAACGGGCTGGCCTTTTCATAGGAATGGGCCTTTGTTGGGCTATGCCACGTGTCGACGTATCATAGGCGCCTTCTGTCCAATGAGTGGATGACATCTGTCCCAACAATGAGCCGACACGTGTTTCCTCCAGGCAATGATGATTTTACACGTGGAAAATCCCCATTGGTCGGGGCTGTTAACGGGTTATCGGATCCAAAACCCGACCCGATAGCTTAACGGCGTTCCGTTACGGTGGATGCGACATGTCGGTCACCCTTGACGAAAGCACTTCTGTGACGTGCGATTTATCGTCATGGAAGTGGACACTTCCGTGATGATAATTTTGGTAATGTCATCGAACACTTCTACGACAGAACAAGTATGACTATCTCGATTTTGTCATAAATTTGTCATGGATGTACATGCATGACAAAAAACGCGACCTACTATGACAAACACGTATCATCACGGAAGTGTATTTTTTTTGTAGTGCATGAAGAAAGCAATAGCAACATACTAAATGATCAAGTGCTAAGCTAACGGAATGGGTCGAGTCAATCACATCATTCTCCTAATGATGTGATCTCGTTAATCAAATGACAACTCATGTCTATGGCTAGGAAACTTAACCATCTTTGATTCAATGAGCTAGTCAAGTAGAGGCATACTAGTGACACTTTGTTTGTCTATGTATTCACACATGTATCAAGTTTCCGGTTAATACAATTCTAGCATGAATAATAAACATTTATCATGAAATAAGGAAATAAGTAATAACTTTATTATTGCCTCTAGGGCATATTTCCTTCAGCGCTCCTGCCGCTCGGCCAGTCGGAGAAGTGGCCCGTCCTGCTGGGCATCTTGATCCTGCGCGCCTGCTGTCCTCCCTTCACGGGTTCCCCTGGGGCACAACCAGCTTGCCCCGTGCTCCTTCCTTGATCGTGAACGGCGATTGGTTGAAGTCGATCTTAAGCTTCTCTTCTGGGGACGGACCGGTGCTAGGCCGGGCTCCTGGCGGGGCCCGTCTGGCGATTGTTGGGGCACCAGCCCCCATCCCTGCGCCGGGAGGGGGCATGCCGCCCCAGTTCTCCCCGGGTTCGCCAGCGGCAGAGGATGACGCGGAAGATGTACTCAAGTGTGCTCGCGAGTACCGTGCCCTTCGCCAAGAATTCCTTCAGGGGGCGATGGACGCAGTAAGCCGGATCGGAACAGAGCTTGCTGGCAAGGATGCGCGCCTCGAGGCTGAAGGCTTGCGCCTTGCTGAAAAAAGGCGCAAGTTGAAGGTAGCCGTTGCCTTTGCGCGTCACCAGCGTGACCTTGACAACGTGAAGGCTGAAGCGTCACTGGTGGCCTCGCGAGAGGCCTGCTCCCGAGCCATCGAGGAGGCCCGGGAAGCAGACCGACGACGCAAGGATGCGGAGGAGCGCGTGTGGGAGCTCCAATCCTAGAGCAAATCTCAGGAGGAGCAGGTGGAACTGCGCCAGGCGGCCCTTGTGTCGCTGAAGGAGGCCTCCATCAACCAGGCAGAGCTCCAGAAGCATGAGGAAACGCTGACGCTGGAGGCCGCTGAGCGCAACCTTGACCTTGAGCGGCTGGAGACGAGGGAGCGCCTGGTGGCTCAGGCGGAGGATGACGTCGCTGCGCGCGAAGCCCGAGCCTAGGAAGAAGTCGACCGCCGCGTGGCGGAAGCTCGTTCAGGTCTCGAGCGCCAATACAAAGCGAGGTTGGAGCTGATCAGGGCCAAAGCTGAAGGTAGGACCGCGGCCCTCAGGGCCAAACTGGCCGAGGTGACGCGGGGTGCGGACCTCTCCACGGCTGCCCTTGGCGCAGCGTAGGCGGAGCTGGCCTCTTCCCGCGCCGAGCTACTTCTTCTCCGACAGAGGGTTGACGGCGCCGAGGCTATCACGCAGCAGAATGAGGACGAGATCCGTCAGAGGCGGGTCCTGGAGCATGAGCACGCCCCCATGCTCCGAACGCTTAGGGAACGGGCTAACACGGCCCTGGGCAACATTTGCGAGGCCGCTGCAGAGGTGCCGCACGAGACCAACTATGCCGGCAACCTCCAATATTTCATTGACGTGGTGACGCTTCTGGAGAACCACTCCCAGAGGTCCCGTTGGCTCGTCGAGGAGAGGAGCCGAGCCTTGCTTGGGCATGCCTTCTCCCATGTCTTCAGCCATCTGCAGAACATGGATCCCCACTTCGATTTTGATGCCGCCATTGCACCTGTGCCCATAGCCATCCGGGGCGACCTAGCGCAATGGGTGGAGGACAACGTGGACGCCCTCGTTAGGGCCTTCGCGTCTGATGATGATGGCGTGATCGTGGCTGCCGATGAAGGTGGCGTGGTGGACGCGCCTGGCGCTGGTGGAGGTGTTGGTGGTGATGGTGATGACGCCAGCGACGCCTCTGGAGGCGCCCCAGATGACGCGGCGAGTGATATGTCCGACTGTTCGTACGTCACCGCTGTTCACCCTGCGTGAAGAAAGTTTGGGCTTGGCCCTGAAGACTGTAAGAGCATTTTGGGAGGGGAAACCCCTCATGTAAAGGTTTGTAATCAATATCCTTGTAAGTGTAACGCTGCGCGTGAGCTTAGCTATTGGCTCGGCGATGGGTCAGCTGACCTGTTTACCTCTTGACCCCGACGAGTCCCGAGTGGGCCGGTGGGGGCCGCGATGCCTCGAGTGTCTTCTGGATGGTCCCATTGATCCTGTGGTGAGAACCTCCGGAGAGGGTGCGGCGACAGCGGTCCGGATTGTAGACGTGCCTGGCCTGGCCCGGCTCATGAGGGGCTCGCGACGGGAGGCAGCCGATGCTAACTTGGACGTAAAGCCGAAACCGGAACATGAGAGATTGCTCGAATGAGACTAAGCACCCCTTCCCCAGACACACGCAAGTCTCAAGCAATCCAACTTAAATTCAAATCAAAGAAACTTGTCAATAGAGGAAAAGGCAAAAGTCAAAAAGCCGCGTCCAGCACCTAGTCTAGTCTTCGACGTCTTCTCACCAGCGCGGAGCTAAGTGCTGCCACTGGGCGTGGGCGGGAGCCCCCGAGGCCCGAGGGCGGCTCTCCGGAGACTCCGGGGCGTGTACAACCCCACTCATTATTACGTGAGAGTGTCACGGGGCGGCGAGCTTCACAGGCACTGGGCCTTCTTCACAGGTATCGGCCTTGCTTCATATCGCCAGACGAGGGCCCCACCTTGCGCTGCACTCTACCGCCATCGACAGTGACCAAAAACCAAGGACGACACCAATGGGGTAGAGCGGTCGCCGGCGGTTCCCCCGACAACCACGGGTCCTTTGCCGGGGGCAGGCCTTGTGGCACCTCCCCGGCAGAGGGCCTACCTCCAAAGTGCGCCTGGTGCCGAGCGCCGCGGTGACGAACCCGGATCCCGGCCCCTCTCCTGCAGCCCCCCAGTGCCCTCCTCCCGAGGGGTAGGAGGCTGCAGCATTGGGGCAGCCATCTGCTGCGGCATCCTGTACCTCCTGCAACCCATGGTTAGCATAAGTTTGCTCCTGAGGAAGTAGTGGTACCAGATAGTTGCTGCCACCGGCGTGGCCGTCGAGGCCCTCTTGGGGCTCTTGAAAGAGCTCAGCTTCTGATGGCTCCTCGCCCCAGCCCGGCCCAAGGAATGAGCCATGGTCTTCTTCCAATGCGCATTCTCGATCACCATGTGGGGCACATAAGCTTCTGGCACCGCAACTCCACAGTTCTCGCCGTAGTGCCCCACATGCCACGCAGCTCGGCATGGAGCGTTGTCTTGAGGGTGATGGCGTGGTGGCCCGCCGAGGCTGAAGGTCGCGGCGTGTGCTCCTTCACCGGCCAGAGATGTGGTCGACGCGACTTGGCGCCGGTGCTGACGGCCGGGTTGGCGTTGAGCTGGGCCTGAAGTCCACTCGGAGTCGCGTGGGCATGTATGGGGCCGCCATACGGCCCGCCCTGGACCTGGGGTGATAGCTAGATGCAGAAAGGAGGCGCTCCCGAGGGGGCGGCGTCCAGGAGTTCGGCCACTCGCTCCAGCAACACGTCAGGGCCGCCCTCCAACAGTCGTCACCGTAGCAGATCTCGAGCCACCGTGAACGCGGCCCTGGAGTTCGCCTGCTCCCGTCGGGTGTGCGGTGCTGTGGCCGCGGCGTGGTTCAAAGCTCTTGCTGCTGACCACACCTGCCGTGGTGTGAGGGTAGGCGGCGTTTGGCCGCGTCGCCCGCGCCCCGCAGCGCCCTGTGGAGCGTGAGCTGCCTGGGGCACAAGGTTGCGGTCGCCCTGGGCCGGCAGCACGGTGTGGACGGGCCATGCCGCCCAGCGGTCGGCATTGGCAATCGGGTTGCTTGACATCAGGGCGGCGAGGCGACAAAATGCGAGGCGGCGGAAGAAGGATTCCGGTGCACCCCTACCTGGCGCGCCAAATGTCAGATTTCGGGTTCCGGCAGACCCTTGAGGTTTGGACACTGGGGTGTGCACGAAGATCTCTCCCCTACCAGCTCACGTCTCGAAGTCTCGCAAAGATCTTAGCAAGAAAGATGAACACACAAGGGACACGAGATTTATACTGGTTCAGGACACCATTGTGGTGTAATACCCTACTCCAGTGTGTGGTGTGGTGGATTGCCTCAGGGGCTCATGGTAAACAGTACAAAGGGAGAACAGCCTCACGAGGGGCTATTCTTGAGCTGGTGCGATGAACTGCTTGGGTGAGTTCAGTCGCTTCTCTCTCTCTCTCTGACCGATCTGTTTCTCGATCTCCCGACCCCCTACCCTGTGGGTGGCTAGTCCCATTTATAGAGTGAGGCCCTGGGCCTCTTTCGCAAATAATGAGCGGGAAGGGCGCCAACAATTGGCAATTTTGAAGGGGGACATCTGGTACACTTATCGTGACTAAAGTTGGTCTTCGGCTGCCAAAGGCCCTGACGGTGACGCCGCTCTGGGCTCCACGATGATCTCCATCCTTCCGTTCTGCTGGTCTTGGTCTTGTTGCACCGAAACGGTGACCTTTGCCTGATGCCTTGGCCTGTGCTTGCCCCCTTTGCACCGAAAGGGAAACAAGGACACTGCGCAGGATGGCGCCCGCCTGGCCCCGACCGTCATGGCTTGCGTCACGGGCCCCTCGGGAGGTGCCCTGCCTTGATCTCTCCGTCTCCTTGCGAGCCTGCCTGAGGAGGCTGCTCCTGAGGAAGCTCCCTGTCGTCTGCCCCGCGAGGCTTGGCCCCTCGCGAGGGTCTTGAGCTTGAGCTGATGAAGCTGGGCTACATTGGGCCCCCACTTGAGCCACGCCGCAGGCCGCAGGCAGGCAAGTCTGGGGACCCCCGTTCCCAGAACACCGACACAAATGGAACAAGAGGGATTTGTGCATCTTCAATGCAATCTTTGGATTAAGGAACATTGAACACACGTAGTTGCGCCAATGTTCATTAATATTGATGTATACAATCTAGGAAGAAGTTTCTGCTTGCATATTTAAGTTTCCTTAGTCAGTTGTCTAGTGAGAATAATTTAGTGCCTCTAATACAGAAAGTTTCTTTTTTACACTTCCCTTGAATAGTAAAGCTCTATGATGTATCACACACAGAATAGCTATATAGTTTTGTGGAACTTCACTACAATCAACAACAGTAGTCTGATAATCAAAATTTTGTATGTATTATTAGTAATGGTGCATTACCTTCTTAATTTTTTTCTGTCTATCAAGGAAAAGATTCATATACAAACACTTGACGTTGCACAAGGACTACACCTAAGATTCTAGATCTTTTTCTTAGGGTTTTGTAAACATATGTATTACATAATCTCACATAGAGTTTTCTTATCTGTTCATATATGCAACGATTATATAACTAGAAACCATGGTTTTGTCTATTATCATCACAATTATACTCCATTGTACGGTGTTGGTTCCAGCATATGATTACATCTATGGTTTAATGTTTTAGTTTTCATATATCATGTGCTTATGAATTCCCGCTGCAAGGCGCGTGGTATCATCTAGTTGAATTATGTAAGCATGGCACAACTCCATCTTCCTAACATGAGTATAAATCATGAGCACCCCTATACCAAACCAAGCAATTGTATCATACTTTTTCTCGCTTAAGTATTTTCAACTTCACTCGGTATATAAGCATAGTTTCAAATAGTGGATATAGCATCCGCTATTGCATCCGCAATAGCGCTAGTGCAATAGCGTCCGCTATTGCTCAAATTAAATGCAATTACTTTTTGTTAAGGATCATGAAATATACACAATAATATAGTGGTTTTTACAAATCCGCTATGTGGACATAGTGCCCGCAATATCGCCCGCTATCCACATTCTACTACGAGGACCCCAATCCGCTACCAGCCTGCTATCCGCTATTTAAAACCATGTATATAAGCGTGAGTCATGGACTTAGCACTATGGGTGGAATAGAATATGTTGGTAGAGGTTTCTAAGGGAATACAAAAGGTGGAGGAAGTCTTGCATCAACACGGCTTATCGTTAGGCAATGGAGAGGCCTTACAATCGATATCAATGTGAGGAGTAGGGATTGCCACGCAACAGTGCACTAGAGCTATAAGTGTATGAAAGCTCACTACTGAAACTAAGTGGGTGTGCATCTAACTTGCTTGCTCATGAAGACCTCAGGCATTTGAGGAAGCCCATCATCGGAATATACGAGCCAAGTCCTACAATGTAAAAACTCCCACTAGTATATGAAAGTGACAAATCATGGAGACTCTCTATATGAACAACATGGTTCTACTTTCAAGCACAATTGTGGTAAAAGGATAGTAGCATTGCCCCTTCTCTCCTTTTCTCTCATTTTATTTATTTATTTATTTATTCTCTCTATCAGAACAATATCATGAACCTTATCCCCACTTTTTCGAGGACTCATCAGTCTCCATCATTCTTTACCTCATTGGGACGATGCTCTAATAATGATGATCATCACACTTCTTTTTTACTTACAACTCGATAAACTAAAATGATATGACTCTATGTCAATACTTCTAGCAGTGTACCAGGATGTGCATGATCTAGCATAACATGTATAACAACGATGAACGGTGGCTTTGCCACAAATATCGTGTCAGCTCTACATGATCATGCAAAGCAATATGATGATGAACACACACATTGTGTGGATAGTAACCGCGGAAGTTGCATGGCGGTATTATCTCAGAATGGCTATGGAAATGCCATAATAGGTACGTATGGTGGCTGTCTTGAGGAAGATATAATGAGGCTTATGTGTGATAGAGCGTATCATATCACAGGTTTGGATGCACCAGTGAAGTTTGGACCGACTCTTGAGGTGAGAAAGGGCAATGCACGACACCGAAGAGGCTAGCAAATTGCGGAAAGGTGAGAGTGCGTATAATCTATGGACTTACATTAGTCATAAAGAACTCACATACTTATTGCGAATGTTTATTAGGCTTCGAAGCAAAGTACTACCACACATTCCCCTAGGGGGATAGATTGGTAGGGAAATACCATCGCTCGTCCCCAACCGCCACTCATAAGAAAGACAATCAATAATAAATCATGCTCCAACTTCTTAGCATAACTAGAGACTATACATGCATGCTTCGGGAATCACAAACCTTAACACCAATATTCTTACTAAACCACAATCATTCACTAGTACCTCCCACATATTACCATCTCTATATCGCAATACTATTGCAAGGAATCAAACATACCATATTCAGTGATCTACAAGTTTTATGTAGGATTTTATGACTAACCGTGTGAATGACCAATTCCTGTTGACTCCCTAAATAGATATAAGTGAAGCATGATAGTTTAATTCTTTCTACAAAAGATTTGTCCATGCTCTAACAAATATTAGTGAAGCAAAAGAGCATCCTACAAATGGTGGTTTTCTATGTGTAGAGAAACAAGCATCCGAACTTCAAATGATATAAGTGACACACACGAAGCATTCTATAAGCCATACTCAAAAGATATAAGTGAAGTGCATAGAGCATTCTATAAATCAACCAAGGATTATCTCATACCAGCATGGTGCATTATTAAAAGAAAAATAAAAGTTACACGACGCTCCAAGAATTTACGCATATCATGTGAACAAAAAAATGAGACATACCAATAATTGTTGAATAAAGATGAGATGCCTTCCGGGGCATTGATGACCCACAAGTATAGATGATCAATCATAGTCCTTTCGATAAGTAAGAGTATCGAACCCAACGAGGAGCATAAGGAAATGACAAGCGGTTCTCAGCAAGGTAATTTCTGCAAGCACTGAAATTGTCGGTAATGGGTAGTTTGATAGCAAGATAATTTGTAACAAGCACTACAAAAAAATACACTTCCGTGATGATACGTGTTTATCATAGTAGGTCACGTTTTCTGTCATGCATGTACATCCATGACAATTTTATGATAGAATCAAGATAGTCATACTGTGTTGTTGTAGAAGTGTTCCATGACAATACTAAAAATATCATCATGGAAGTGTCCACTTCCGTGAAGATAAATGACGCGTCCTGGAAGTGTTTTCATCAAGGGAAACCGACACGTGGCCTCCACTGTAACGGGTCACCGTTAAGCTATCGGGTATGGTTTTGGATCCGATAACCCGCTACCAGCATGGACCAATGGCGATTTTCCACGTGTAAAATTCTCATTGGCCGACAGAACCACGTGTCAGCTCTGCGCCGCGATAGATATCAGTCGTCCAATGGGCAGTAGGCGCCTATGATACGTCGACATGTGGCATGACCCAACAGTGGCCCGTTTAGGTTAAAAGGTAGGGCCTGTCAAAATAAGCGGCCACCCATTAGCGGCCTACTTGCGTCAGGCCCATTGACAACCCCGACCCATATGAGTTACATAGAATTGGCCCATCAGAGGCCCATTCTAGATTTGACAATTTCCAGCCCATCGTTAGTTCCAGCCCATTAACAACCCGCTACGCCTTTGGGCTCAATTACGGCCTGACCTCCTTTCGGCTTGTTAGAAGCCCATTATAGATATGGACCAAAATGCCACTGGTACGTCTTTAGACCTTTTCTCAGCCCATTCTATAGTTGGGCCAACTTCTAGCCCATTGTAACTTTCAGAATTTTCTCGGCCCATTTGTACATGGGCCAACTTCTACCCTGTTTTGTCTTTCGGCCTGTTAACAGCCCGCACAACAGTTGGGCCTTTGGCGGTGCCACCTGATTTTGGGTCCATTAGCGGCCCACGTTCCCTAGGGCACAATTTCAGCCCGATGCGACTTTCGGCCTGTTAAAAGCCTAGTTTGTAAATTGGGCCTCTTTTGGCCCAAAACACTTTTAGCCTCTTACTGGCCCATCACGTAAAAGGGCCGAGACAAAATTGACATTTATTTAGGCCTGCTAGAGGCCCACGGGCCTTTTCCATTTATACGGACCTATCGAGCTTTCGGTCTGTTAATGGCCTGCTAAGAGCCGTTGTTATGATGGTCCACATCGATTGGGACCCACTAAATATTAGTTGACCAGCACAATTAAGGCCCGCTTTGACTACATATGTTTGTTTATTCGGATGGTATCGAGGTAATGTTTGGGTGTGCTGCCCCTGTTTCAACGATATAGCATATACAAAGAATTATCCTACACTATACACTATACAATATTATATGGTGTAGGATTATTGTATAGTGTAGGATAATTCTTTGTATATGCTATAGTGTAGTCTCTAAAAAAACTACACTATACAATAAAGAGACTAAGGCATAGAAACAAAGAATAATCTTACACCATATAATAAAGAAATTACAACATATTATCTACTGGGCATTATAGTTCAGCACCAGTGATAATAAAGCGTACACAAACAGCAAATTACGTGCACTGGGCATATAAAGCTCATACATCATGGACGCTCATCAACAGGACTAACAATAATGTTACACGTCATGAAGGATAAGTAGGTGATATTTTAAAAATTATAAAAATGGTAGTCTATGCAGCCCGCATACAGAAATCTCGCTTAGCTCACCAGAGGAGCATGATGTTGGGGCCAAATCCAAAACACAGACTATATATATATATATATATATATATATATATAATATTGCATATAACTAAGCAAGCAGTTGGTTATTCTGTAGCTCAATTAACTAGCTGTAACATTGTGTGCCTTGTTCTAGAAGAGTCTTAGGGAGCATAATGAACAACAGAGGGATTCATACAAACCTATTATAGCAAGCAAAACTATGCAATCATTAGCCTCGTATAAACTAGATTATGAGCCTCATGCAATAATAGTTAGTTAATAGACTTCAAAGCTTCAGGCACACTTCGCCAGGAAACGGTAAGGCCTTTAATTATGTCAACTAGTAGTTATACAAGTACCCTACAGCAGGCATCGTTGTTTGGGCATCTCATTAACTGAGGACAAATAAAGCAATTGAAAAGAGCAATTTAACTATGCCTAAAACAAACAAGCAATTGAACTATTGAGCTGGCGGCATGCATACATGCATGACTCAATAACATCCATGGCCTAGCTACATTTACTATATAAAGGAACAAGTAATGTAATATTGTCTTCCCCCTATGAAGTATCTCGACTAGTATGTAATCAAGATCCTAGTAATGAAAGGGTGGCTAATGATGTGAACATGCGTTTGGTTATGACATTTATGACATCGACAACTCTACCATAGCAGGAAGCAGTTTCACACTGTTCACTACTATAAGATGTTTTAGATATTTAAAAGTAGACTACATCCATAATGAGTGAATAGGCACATTAAAACGTGTTTACATACATCTGATTTACAAAAAAGTTAGAACATCATATAGTATTGAGCGGAGGGAGTTTTAATCAATGGCCCAATGACTGGGTTACAAGTGAAGAACCCTACGCAACCACAATGTCAGACAAATAGGATGTCCTGGTAATTGTAATACAGAGACTTACCATAACTGGTTAAACAGGCTCAACGCTGCTCCTCCTTCTCTAGCAAGGCTCCTTCCTAACATCTTATACTTGGAAATCCACAATCTTATCTTCATTGCACCCCCTCTGCAAGGTGAAACAAACTAGTTACTCATCTCCTTGGAAGATAAATATGCATAGTTTCCGGTCTGTGAACAACACCAAAGAATGAGTTTATAACAAAACAGCACCACATAATCAAACATGCCACATCTATTGCACACAATGAAATGAGCATTTACTATGTGTGCGCTATGTAAAAACTAGGCATACCTTTGAAATGGACCTCCAGGTACTCTTGGAGAGCCTAGTTTAGTGTACAGCCAAACCTTTATGTGACCTATGAGTTATACAAGCCCCCACTACAACAGCCCTTAGTGTTTAAATCATTGACAAGCTCTGTTAGGTCAAGAACAACAAGTAATCAAAGCAAATAGTTCTAGTATGGCTGGCTGATACAAACAAGCAATTGAATAGATGTGTGAGCAAATCTTGCACAACACTGAATTACATATCAAGAAAACAAGCATAGAAGGAGGCTTAAAGACCATCACTTGACTGACTAGATTTAAGAGGCATTTAAACATCATGTGCAACGTATGACCTAACATAAACATTGCATATTTCAAATTCTATAATGAAATGCACATGTATTAGGTAATGCCATGTATGATGCCTAAATGTACACTATAGAGAGGAGAAGTGCAACACAGCACGGCAGAGATCACACGGGCAATTTTACCCAGGTTCTGGCCGCCGCGAGGCATAAAACCCTACTCCTCCTTTGGTGGATTGATGGTGGACTGTGGTGGAAAACGCAGTGCTCTTGCCCGACAGGGGTTGCCTAGGGGCAAGAGCAGATGCGCATGTATGAGTGTATCGGAGTCCGAATGGCCGAATCTCCGAGCCCTTTCTACGGTTGGCATGGGCCTCCTTTTATAGAGCAAGGGGTCACCACAATGGCAAATCAGTCTTTGCATACTGATTAGATAGCAAACAGTGCTATCATACCTAATTCTACAGGCAGACAGAGCACATTAAATGTGTCGCTTAGTGTCACATCACAGCGTGCCCGGCAAGCCTTGCTGGGCTGCTTTGCTAGCTTCGCGCCTGCTTGCTTGACACTAAAAGAGCTGGTTATCGACTAGAGGGGGGGGGGTGAATATGTGAATTTTATGAAATTCTTCAAAACATGGGAGTTTCGAAGACAAACAATAGAAATGGTACTATTCGTATGCAGCGGAAGGTAGACTACACTAGGCAAGCCATAGTCAAGTATTCAATGAAGTGAAAGCATGAAGGCTATCAGCAGCTAGGTAGTAAGGATCGGGATGGAAGTAGTATAAAGCCAATCAGAACAAGTAGTCACACAGTGAAGTCAAACAGATAATGCAAGCAGGCAATGACTTCACAAAGACAAACTGGAAGTAAAGAGAAGTGAGAGATAGAACCAGTAGCTTGGGGAGGACATAGATTTGTTCGACCAGTTCCAGTTGCTGTGACAACTGTACGTCTAGTTAGGGAGGCTGAGATTCAACTCAGAAGACCGCATCTTCACCTTATTCCCCTTGAGCTAAGGAAACCTAGTCCCCGCCCAATCACTCTGGTAAGTCTTCAAGGTAGACTTCCAAACCTTCATAGACTTCGTTCACCGGCAATCCACAATGACTCTTGGATGCTCAGAACACGACGCCCTGACCGGCTAGAGGATTCACAATCCTCAAGTGTAACAAGTTTTCAGATCACGCGGACAGAAAGACTTAAGTGATGCCAAACACTCTTTGGGCTCTGGGTGGTTTGGGCTTTGTCCTCGCAATGATTCTCTCTCAAATGCTTCGGAGGTGGGTTGCTCTCAAACGATAAAAGTCGTCCACTAACTCTGAGCAGCCACCAATTTATGGTGTAGGGGGTGGGCTATTTATAGCCACTGGGCAACCCAGCCTGATTTGTCCGAAATGACCCTGGGTCACTAAGGAACACACAAGTGTCCCAACGGTTAGATTTCAAACACATGCGGCAGCTTGACTTGGGCTACAAGTAAAGCTGACTCATCCGACTTTGGATAAGATCTGCTCTCATTGTCTTCATTCAAAGACATAGGATTTGGTTGAGCATCACTTCAGTCACTCTGACTTTGTTCACTTGGACCCCACTTAATAGTGCAGTGGTTCCTATGACTCAAGAAAGAAGAAAAGGAAACAACGAAACAACTAAGTCTTCGCGCTCCATAGTCTTCATGCTATGTCTTCTCATGTCATAGTCTTCAACGTGAATAGCTTCACAGACCACCATTGTCTTCAATGTCTTCACACATTTTTAGGGGTCATCTCCGGTAGGTAAACCGAATCAATGAGGAACTACTACCTGTCTTATCCTGCAATTATCACAAACACATTAGTCCCTCAACCAGGTTTGTCGTCAGTACTCCAAAACCAACTAGGGGTGTCACTAGATGCACTTACAATCTCCCCCTTTTTGGTGATTGATGACAAACTGGTTGAAGTTTTCAATGGGGATAAAAGTATGTGAAATTGTAAAGGATTAAGATATTGTCTTCATAGGTGGCAAAAAGGCTCCCCCTGAAGATGTGCATATAAATGTTTTGCGTTGGAATGCAAATGCACATGGCAGGTTGTACTTGTGGAGATCCTCCTCACCTTATGAAGACAATACATTATGCATGAACAGATATAACAAGAATAATGACATACATAATGAAAAATGGACGTCTGCAGAATGACTTCATGCGGGATTTATCATCGCACATGCGGAATTTATCATCGCATCACAGAATAACAGAAAAAGTAGCAGACAACCATCAAGTTTAAGTGTTACAACTCAAAGAACCAAATGTATCAAAAGCAAGAGTTGTAAACACTTGGCAAAAGTATAGCAACCACCCATATGGACCCACTTGAAGCGCTTGAAGACTATCAACATATGCTTCTCCCCCGTTTGTCAGTAAGGACCAAAAAGGTTTGAAGACATAGTTTCTACTCATTCTCATGAGGAGTAGGTGAGCCAGCAGGGTCGTCGTTGAAGTTTGGTGGTGCAGACGAACTTTGTGCAGTGTCGATACGCGCCGAAGTTGGAGGTGGTGAAGTAGCATCATCGGTGTCATCAAGAACTCTGGCATTAACAGTTGCCGTGGAGGAGGAGTACTCAGAATCTTTGAGTGATGGAGTCCGACGCAAGACAACATTCCTGGGAGGAGTGGTATCAAACTTGAATCTCTGTGTTAAGCCATCGTCTTGAAGATCCGCTTCAGCACTGAGCAAAGTCAGACTCTTCCATGACCTCCGACAGGTTTCATGAGTGACAAACGCATTCTTGGTCAATTTTGTTTTCTAGTTCAACAATTCTCTGAGCCAGAGCCAGCTCAGGAGCAATGGCGCCTTGGAAGGCGACGCTGATGCCAATTGGAAGCTGAAGATCATCAAAGCTGAGATTCGGGTTGTCAAACCACTCATCAATGAAGTTATCCAGAATGTTCACATCAAAGAGGGGTAGATCATTGAAGATCTCCGCCTCTTGCCTTGCTCTTAATCAACTGCTCAAGAGCATCATCACCAGACTCATCATTTGTTGATAGATCAATGGCTTCAGTTTCGTTCCTCGGAATGGCAGCAGGTGTCAGGGCTTGACCAGAACTTTGGACATTTTTCTTCTGGGGCTTCTCTTTCTTCTTGGAGATGCGAGAGAGATCTTCAGAATTGATACTTGGTGCAGGAGGAGCAGTTGCCAATGGCTTTGCATGTGAAGCTTTTGATGCAACAGTAGGTTTTGAAGCCTTAGTTTTCTTTTGCTTCTGCGGCTTAGGAGGATCTGGGGATTCATCAGAGTCAGCACCATCAGCAGAGTGATCCACATTTGCACCTTGGACGACAATGTGAGTGATGAGGCCTTCGAGGTTGTAGAAGGGGCCGATTTTGTTTTCATTGGCTTCACGGGTGCCATCTTCCCGAGGAGAAGACGGACCTGGGTTGAAGTCAAGTCCAAAAGCCTTCTTGTTCTTCACAACAGAGTCGTTGGCAAACTTGAAGTTGTGCTTGAACAGATTGTCTTCGCGACACCACAACAGAGAAGATGGGTTAGCATTCTTTGGCTGTGGTCCACGAACCATGCACGGATAGAAGCCTTGATCAATGGCTTCAGACTGGGACCTGGGTGGAAGATTTTTGTATAGGATATCTCCCCAAGGTCGCTTGATGGCATTCTTTTCGGCATACTCAGCAGTGAAAAATATGTACTTGTACCATTCCTCTGCCCAATATCTTTGAATCCATTGGATTTGATTCTTGCATTCACCATATGTTTCTTCTGGGTCTGTCTTGTATAGTTCGTGCAGATCTGGCGGCAAATTTTTGGATGTATTTCCACGACGTTGTCTGCCCCCTTTCTTGCTGACTTCTCAGTTGCCATGAATCTTAAACTTAATGGCTTCAAAACTACAAAGGCTTCCGATGGCTGGTTAGACAAGAACTGGCTTCAGAAGAATTTATGTGACTCTGTAAGAATTCTGCAAATGAATGCAGACTATGAGAACCAAGGGATTCTCCCACGGACATGTACCTGTGACAGCATTAGAGGTGCGAGGGAAGGGGAAGAGGTCATATGCATTGTTAGAAGATTTTGAAGATAAATCAGTTTGAAGACATTGACCTCATAACGTGAAGACATTCACTTATTTGTTAAGAGTTGGTTCCAAATTTGTACGAATCCAAGAATAAGTACAAGTGAGGAATCTAACTTGTAGAGAAGTTGTAACATCCCAAATTTTCAATTTGGAATGTTATGCGTTAGATCATCATTGAATATCATATTTTATTGCATTTTGGCTTGATCCTAGAAATTATACGCAACTCAAGGACCCACGAAGAGAGTTGGGGGTTTCGATATTTTCGTATTTGAGTTTTTCTCAAATTCTAAAAAGAGGATCAATTGGTTTTGATTAATTTTCCTTCCTAATATTTCTAATATAAAAAAACTGAGAGGAGATAAAATGAGTTCTCCAAAATAAATGAAATATTAGAGAAAAAATATTAAAATCAATTTAATATTTTATTTGGAGTTTATTGCAATTTTATTTGAATTAGAAAAATTGCACATTTTCAAAATTGCATTTTAGGGCCAAGAAAATGTTCATCTTGATCTAAATATTTTATTTAGACGGTGAAAATTTGTTTTGCATTTTTAGATTTTATTTATTTTTCTAGGATTTACTTTCGGCAGAACGTTATTTAAAAAAAATGTGTGTGCGTGCCCGACTGGGCCAGCGGCCTAGCCGAGCTGGGCCGGCCTCGCCCCGCCTTCGCCCGACCGGCTCCGAGCCGGAGTCCGGCCGGCACACGCCGCCGCTGCCGAGTCCGGGGAGGACTCCTCCTCCTCGCCCCCTTCCCCAAGCCCCCGCCCCCTTCTTATATACCCCGCCCCGCCACCACCACCACCCACCACCACCACCGCCGCCACCTCCCGTCGCCGAGCCGCGCCGCCGCCTCCCGTCGCCGCGCCGCCGCCGCCCCACCGGAGCCCCGCCTCCCGTCGGACCACCGCCGGAGGTAGCCCCCGCCGCCGTCACGCCGTTCGTCGTTTTTTTGAGAAAAACCGATTCAGTTTGTTTGGAAAACCTAGTTTTGTTTTTTTAGATCGGTAGGTTTTTCTGGTTTATTTATTTAGCGAGCGTCCGCTCGTTCGTTCATTTTAACGAACGCTGTTCATGGTTTAGCCACAGACAACGAACGTTCGTTCACTAGCCTGTTCGTCAGTTTTTCTTTTTCTAGGGTTTTTCCGCGATTATTTTTGATCGCGATTTTTGCCCTAATTTTTGTTTTAGTTTATCTTTTTGCTCGTTTATCGGAATTAGGCGATTCAAGTGCATAGAGTTTCGCCTCGAAGCCCTCTTTCTGTTTAACTAACTTAAACAAGTTTTTGCTACTGTAAAATTTGACCTAAGTCCAGATTAGTAAACAAAGCTTGTTTCTTTTGCTGTTTGAGTTTCGTTGCTTCGTTTGATTTGATTCTTTTCGCAAACCGGAGTTCTTAAGTTGAAATTTCTGGTTAGATCTTTTATTTGAGCTTTACCCGTGCTTCTAGTTGAGTGCTTATTGTATGCTTGTTCGTTTGCGATAGAGTACCTAGAGTGCGAAGCGTGCTACTACGAGTCTCTAGGTTTCACGGATCATCAGCAAGGCAAGTAACACTTTGATCATACCTCTTTACTACCCAGTTTTATTGCATTAGATCAATCCTCAAGCAAATACATGATTAGGATCTGATTAATATGTGGGTTTTGGGAAGTAGATGAGGTAGTACCTATTGTCCTGTTTATTATCAAGCTTTGGGAGTTACTTCTACGTTTGCTTATATTGCCATGCTATGCTTGTAGACGTGGATTGGGTGAGTGTATCCATGACAGACGTGAGTTTGTTAATTAATGGTTAACTTAAGTTGGCTACTTTAATTCACATCTAGGTGGATTGAGGCACCTGGGGAACCCAGTGTTGCCTATATTTTTGGAAATCCCGGGGTACCGTGTGATTCTCCTACGGACTGCCACCCAGGTTGTAACGCCCCGGATTTGATGCGCCAGGTGTCTTCCAGTTGTTCGTCATTGTTGCCATGTCATTTGCTTGCGTGTTGCACTTTGCCATGTCATCATCTGCATTTCATATCATGTCATCATGTGCATCGCATTGGCATACGTGTTCGTCTCATGCATCCGAGCATTTTCCCCGTTGTCCGTTTTGCGATCCGGCACTCCTATGTCATCCGGCGTCCCCCTTTTTGTCTCCTATTGTGAGCGGGTGTTAAACTTTCTCGGAATGGACTGAGGTTTGCCAAGCGGCCTTGGTATACCACCGGTAGACCGCCTGTCAAGTTTCGTGCCATTTGGAGTCCGTTTGATACTCCAACGGTTAACCGGGTAACCGTAAAAGCCCTCTTTGTGTTGCAGCCCAACACCCCTCCAAAGTGGCCCAAAACCCAACCTAACCCCCTCCATGCTCTCGGTCGTTCGATCACGATCGTGTGGGCGAAAACCGCTCCCCATTTGGAGTCTCCTAGCTCCCTCTACCTATATATTGCCCTCTCCCCCGAAATTTTCGCAGTCCAAACACCCCTAACCCTAGTTTTTCCCCTCCGCGCCGCGCCGGACATGTCCAACCCCGGCCGGACGCATCCTCCACCGCCGCCCACAGCCTATGGCGTGCTGCCACGTGGCGTCCCCGCCGCCGCGGCCCGAAGAGCCCGGATCGGGCCCTCCCGGCCCATCTTCCCGCGCCGCCGCCCGCTTTGTGCTCCGTCGCCGTCCGACCGTCCGCCGCCGCGCCGCCCTTCACCGGCGACTGCGCCGTCCCCGGCGAGCGTGCCTTTCCGCCTCCCCGTGCTTCATCGCTGCCGCGCGCCCCGTGGCCGCGGAAGGCCTTGCCGCGCTCGCCGCGCCCCGCCGAGCCTCCTCATCGCCGCCGCGCCCGGATCCGGCGTCAGCCGACCGGATATGGACGGCCGCCGCCGCCCCTCGCCGGTATCGGCATGGAGCGCCACCGCCATGCTCCTGCCTCCCTCGATCCAGTCGGGATCGAGGAGAGGGACGACCGGGCATCCATCGCCCGTGGGCCCCGCGGCCTCCGGTCGGCCCAGTTCCCGGCCCGCGTCCCCGGCCTGCCAGGCCACCTCCTCATCCGGCCCGCCTCGTCCTCAGCTGACCCGGGCCTGCAGCACATGGTGAGCCACCCCCTCCTAAATCCCGCACCGTGCGGCTTTTAACTATCCTGCGCCCATTCTATTTTTTTCATAAAAACTGCCAAGTCCCTTTAATTTCAGCATTTTGTGCACCTGTTCATCGCATCATAACTCTCTGCATACAGCTCCATTTTGTGCGTGTAATATGTCAAATTGTTCAACTCGACGAGTACTTCATTTCATTCCATTGCATCATGTTCATTTGAGTTCATCTTGATGCCTGAAGCATCGTTGCAAGAGTGCTATATAATGCTATCTGTTGTCTGTTAACAGAACATGCTCATTTGTCATTTTTGCCATGTTTGATGTTTGCATCCTATGAGGTTGATGTCTACATGTGTTTTGAACTATGTCATGCCATCTTCACAGTGGTGCCATCCATGTATTTTTGTGAGTCTTGTAGTGAGTGCATCAAGCTTGTTAAATAGGGTACTTGCTGTTGCTGTTTTGCTAGACTGATTCTGTATATTATGATGCTATCTAAACCTGCTGCTACAAGTCATTCTATGCATAATCTGGAGATGTTCACTAAGGTTGTTTTGTTATGCATGTCATGCTCTATCCATTCATGCCCCTGGTTGCATTTATAGCCTGCTGTAACCTATTGTAATCTTGCTCTCAACTTGCTAAATAATGTTGCTGTCAGCCTGTTAACTTTAAGTTCAGTTTTGCCATGTGTTTTTCTAGTGATCCATGCACCCTATGAACTTGCTCTTGCCATGCTTAGCTTCATAAACATGTCTTCTTACTACTGGTTGTCCTGCCATGCCATGTATTGCTCTGTGGTGAGTGGTTCAAGCTCACCAACATGCCTACTTATTGTTGTTCCTGCCATGTATGAATCTGTCATATCATTTGCCATGTTTACATGGGTGCCATCATATTTTCTGTGCCCTTTTGGCTCATGGTCAGTAAGGGATTTTTGTTCTATAAAATTAGTAGATTCATGCCATGCCTTTGTTTGCCATGTTAAGTTCCTGCAATATGTTGTTTGATAGCTCTAAACATTGCAACCTGATGTTATTTCTGCTAAGCCTGAAAATGTTATTATTTGCAATCTTTCCATGTGTGTTTGAGCATGTTCTAGTAGTTTCTGGAGATAGCTCAGTGTTCATGTTTTGTCATGCTTTACCTGTACTTCATTCCATGCCTTTTGTTTTCACGTTGTGGTACTGTAGCATGTTGTTTTGATGCTTGCTAGATGCCTAGTTGCTGTTTTGGACAGCTTGTCCTTTAAACTTGTATAGAGTGTATGTGTTGAACCGTTGCTCCGTTTTGAGTGTGCTCTATATGAAACTTGCTTGATTTTGCATTTAGTTTCATATTACCTTGTTGCATCCATGTTTTGAGGTGTTTGCTTGATGTTTGTATGCGTTTTGCCTCAATGCCATGTTTAACTTGTTTTGCTCATATCTTCTAGGCCGTAGCTCTAAATCTAACGAACTTTATATGTAACTTGACTAGAATCTCGTGTAGATCATCTTGGTGCATCTTAACTTGCTGTTTAACAACTTGAACATAAGGTTTATTCAGATCTGGACCAATTTCGTAATTTGCATATGAGGGCTTACCGGAATTGTTATATGTTGTTCCCAGCCTCATTTAAACTTGCTTCGATGTGTTGCTCTTGTTTGCATCGTCTCTTGCCATGAGTAGCTTCATGTAGCTTTGGCATGCATCATGCTTGTTGTGCATCATGTCTTGTCTATATGTGGTGTGTTTACCATGTCGTGTGCTTCTTCTCGATAGTTCCCGTTTTCGTTGCGATTGTGAGGATTCGTTCGTCTACGCTTGGTTTGTCTTCATGGCTTCATCTTCTTCATGGACTCATTCTTCTTCCTAGCGGGATTTCAGGCAAGATGACCGCTACCCTGGATCTTACTACTATCATTGCTATGCTAGTTGATTCGTTCTATCGCTATGTTGCGCTTCCTATCACTTGTTCTTCAAGCCTCCCCAAATTGCCATGAACCTCTAACCTTTGACACCCTTCCTAGCAAACCGTTGTTTGTCTATGTTGCCGCTTTGCTCAACCCTCTTATAGCGTTGTTAGTTGCAGGTGAAGTTGAAGATTGCTCCATGATGGACAAGATTATGTTGGGATATCACAATATCTCTTATATTATTAATGCATCTATATATTTGGTAAAGGGTGGAAGGCTCGGCCTTATGCCTGGTGTTTTGTTCCACTCTTGCCGCCCTAGTTTCCGTCATACCGGTGTTATGTTCCCGGATTTTGCGTTCCTTACGCGGTCGGGTGATTTATGGGACCCCCTTGACAGTTCGCTTTGAATAAAACTCCTCCAGCAAGGCCCAACCTTGGTTTTACCATTTTCCTCACCATCACCTACTTTCCCTTGGGAGTAATTAACCCGAGGGTCATCTTTATTTTAGCCCCCCCCGGGCCAATGCTTGTCTAAGTGTTGGTCCAAACCGAGCGATGTCCGGCGCCCCCTGGGCAACCAGGGTCTATGCCAATCCGACGTCTTGCTCATCCGGTGTGCCCTGAGAACGAGATATGTGCAGCTCCTATCGGGATTTGTCGGCACAGCGGGCGGCTTTGCTGGTCTTGTTTTACCATTGTCGAAATGTCTTGTAAACCGGGATTCCGAGACTGATCGGGTCTTCCTGGGAGAAGGAATATCCTTCGTTGATCGCGAGAGCTTATCATGGGCTAAGTTGGGACACCCCTGCAGGGTATAAACTTTCGAGAGCCGTGCCGGCGGTTATGTGGCAGATGGGAATTTGTTAATGTCCGGTTGTAGATAACTTGACACCAGATCCGAATTAAAATGCATCAACCGCGTGCGTAGCCGTGATGGTCTCTTCTTCGTGGAGTCCGGGAAGTGAACACGGTCTTTGGGTTATGTTTGACGTAAGTAGGAGTTCAGGATCACCTCTTGATCATTACTAGTTGACGACCGTTCCGTTTGCTCTCTTCTCGCTCTTATTTGCGTATGTTAGCCACCATACTTGCTTAGCCGCTGCTGCAACCTCACCACTTTACCCCTTCCTTTTCCCATTAAGCTTTGCTAGTCTTGATACCCATGGTAATGGGATTGCTGAGTCCTCGTGGCTCACAGATTACTACAACAACAGTTGCAGGTACAGGTTATGCGATGATCTTGACGCGAGAGCGATGTTGCTTGTTTTGGAGTTCTTCTTCTTCTGCTTCATCTTCGATCAGGGGATAGGTTCCAGGTCGGCAGCCTGGACTAGCAGGGTGGATGTCGTTTGAGTTTCTATTTGTGTTCCATCCGTAGTCGGATGTTGATCTCTTGTAAGATGATGTTGTATTCGTGTGGCATTGTATGCCTTTTGTATGTATCCCCATCGATTATGTAATGTTGATGTAATGATATCCACCTTGCAAAAGCGTTTCAATATGCGGGTCTATCCTTAGTGGGACCTTCGAGTTCCTTTTGGATAGGGTCGCATATTGGGCGTGATACAGGCTCAAAGGGATCATAAGATTATTCATGCTAGAAACTTCCATGTGCAGCCGCAAGCTATTATGGGCTCTAGCATAGTTGAGTATGTTGTGTGACCTCTTTCAGTGGTAGGCTAGCAGATGTAGGGGATGTAGGTTGGTACTGTCTACCCAGAGTAAAGAGTTAATGCTTCTGAAAGACTGTGTCTCGGTCATCCGTTTCTCAAACATCATGTAGTGCGAGAATTCCAACGGAGGAGATCAAGTCTTGCGGGGAAAAGTGTGCAAACCTCTGCAGAGTGTACAAACTAATCATGGTTAGCCGTGTCCCTGGTTATGGACATTTTGAGTATCTAGTTCTTGGATTATCATGTGGATCTCATCACCCTTAATATAATTTGTTAATGATGATGCTTAATTGGGATTGAGAGGGGGATTACCTTCTCAATGTTTAACAACCACGATGATAGTTAAATAAATTTATTCCTTTGTTGTAGGGAAAAATTGGCTTTATGCAAAACTGTAACCATAGAGCTTTCCACCAGCCATATATGCATGTAGTGATAGCCTTATTCTGTTCATTACTAACCATGTGTTACATTGCTAGCATATTCCATGTGTTGGCTGCAATGTTCATGTTGCAGACTTTTCAGACGACGAGTAAGGTGCCTTAGGTCGTGATCTTTCACTCAGTGATGCCGTTGGAGTTGCTGGACTCGCTTTATCTTCCAAGCCTTCCACTGTTATCGATTTTAGATGGCCTTAAGCCATATTTATTGTAATAAGTTCTGTTTGAGACATTCGATGTAATAAGTGTGTGATTGCTACTCTGTTATAAATCCTTCAAGTACTATGCGTGTCAGCATTACCGATCCAGGGATGACACTGATGCACAGAGATCAGACTTTTTGAGGTCTGGTTGCTACAAGATGGTATCAGAGCACACGCTGACTGTAGGACACGACCACTAAGCTAAAGCCCTAGATCACTACTCTCTTCTCATTTCTAACTCCTCTCCTTTTCTACTCTATAGATGGCGGATGCAAGGAACAAGTCCACGCAACCGGATGAAGATACACCTTTTGGACGCCACTTGAATGAAGTCACTAGATACCTGAACATTAGACTACCAAGCTTCACCGGGACCTACATCGCCACTTTACCAGAAGAGGAGCATTGGATGATTCAAGTTCAAGTTCCAAGAAGGACATTCATGCCAGTCAGTGAGCCCGTAGAGTTTTTCTTTGATGCACCAACCTGGAGTCTAGGAAAGAGCATGGCAGCCCACATCACCATGGGACGCATTGGAGAAGTTTACCACAAGGATCTCAAGGATACTATCTACCAGATTTGTGGGCGCCAAGACGAGCAATGGGAGATGATCAGCACTAGGAAGGATAGAACATTGCAGCTTTCATCCAGGAGTTAAACCAGCACATTCGTCGCCAGGAGAACCAGATGTCCGCAGGCATGATAGATCTGAAGAAGGCTATGACCAAGATCACAGAGATGGAGGAAGAACTTAAGTCTACATGCGATGGTTATGAGGAAGAAATGACGATACTCGTGGAGAAGAAATGATGATCTGAAGAAGAAGCTAAAAGTGTTCATGGGATTCCCGCGACTGGAGGAGAAGACAAAAATTGCACTTGCCCGGAGAACTACATCATCATCGGCGACACCGACTCGGACCCAGACGATAGTGATGATGACTTTGTTGATGAAGCTAGAGCAGATATCATGGAGTCTTCGACGATCAATTTTTCTAGTCGACCACCATAACAATAGTAGTATTCCCCCATGTATATAGTATAGTCCGAGCACTTTAGTAACGATAGTTAGACCGTTGTATGCCCTTGTTTGAATTGATTGAAGTGATATTGTTGTGTTTGTCTCATGTGCATATGGGTAGTGTTTTCTCTCTAGACCTCATTCTATTCTATATTCTTATCTTTTCTAAACCCCTCAGATGCCTCCGAGACGCGACAATGGATTTGCTTGCCCACCGGAGCTCACTCAGTTGATCCAGCAGCAGAATGCATTATGCAGATACTAGTCGAGAATCAGAATCAGGGGAACAACAACAAACAACCACACCACCACCACCACCTGTTGATCACTTAGCCCGTTTCTTGAGGCTGAATCCACTGGTGTTCTCTAGTAGCACCGAGCCGATAGTTGCAGATGATTGGCTCCGCAAGATGGGAAGGGAGTTGACCACTGCAGGATGCACAGATGCGGAGAAGGTGCGTTTGCCGCACATCAGCTTGATGGACCCGCAGCATCATGGTGGGAGAATTTCACAGCCACTTATCCTATCGACACTATCACATGGGATCAGTTTCAGCAGGCTTTCCGTACTGCCCATGTTTCAGCAGGAGCTATGGCCATGAAGAAGCATGAGTTTTGCAACTTACACCAAGGTGACGTACCGTTGGCCAGTATGTGGATGACTTTAGTAAGCTAGCACGTTATGCCCTAGATGACGTTGCTAACGGATGCAACTAAGCAGGAGGAGTTTCTGGAAGGACTGAATGATGAGCTGAGCATGCAGTTGATAGTAGCAACCTTCAACAACTACCAGGAGTTGGTAGACCGAGCTCTCATGATTGAAGGGAAGCAGGAGCAGATTGACAGCCGCAAGAGGAAGTATGGACAAGGGAAGTACAATTCTGGAGCTCAGCAGAAGCCCTCGTTTTACCCCGAACTCGGGAGGACCTCAGCATTTTACTTGCTACAAGTGCCAGAAGACTGGACATTATGCCAATGAATGTCCTGAAGCTATGAATGGGAATGGCAATGGAAGCTCTGGGAAGAAACCGAACCCTTTCAACAGGGGACAGGTCAACCACGTTAATGTGGAGGAGGTTGAAGCCCAGCCAGATGCAGTAATAGGTAAGTTTTTGGTTAAGTCATTTACTACAATCGTTCTTTTTGATACTGGTGCATCGCATTCATACATGTCAAGGGGATTTGTGTATAAGTATAAACTGCCCACCAAAGTTCTTAGAACACCTATGTTAGTAAGCTCACCAGTAGCGGAGTATATGGCAAGCAAAGGATGTTTTCAGATGCCATTGACCACAGGTAGGCATGTTTTCCCCTCGGATCTGATAATTTTGGAGTCACAAGGTTTGGATGTGATTCTGGGTATGGATTGGCTATCGATGTATGGAGGAAACATCGATTGTGCTAGTAAGTCGATTTTGCTCACCACCCCAGAAGGAAGAAGGATCAAGTATGTATCCCGACATGTGCCGAAGAGGACTCAAGTAAATTCCTTATCAGGAGTTGTACAGGAGGAAGTACCAATGGTGAAGGATTTCCCTGACGTTTTTTCTAGAGGAGTTGCCAGGCATGCCACCAGATAGAGACATTTGATTGAGCTTTTGCCAGGCACAGGGCCGATATCTAAGAGACCATATCGGATGCCCGCAAAGGATTTGGAGGAAATTAAGAAGCGGATAAAGGAGCTACTGGGTAAAGGCTATATTCGCCCAAGTTCTTCACCTTGGGGATCGCCAGTGCTTCTAGTGGAGAAGAAGGATGGATCATTGAGGATGGTCATTGATTATCAAAGATTGAATGAAGTGACAATCAAGAACAAGTACCTGCTGCCAATGATCAATGACTTGTTTGACCAATTGCAAGGAGCTAAGGTATTTTCCAAGATCGTTCTGCGATCAGGATACCACCAGTTGAAGATTCAAGAGCAGGATATACCCAAGACAGCTTTTACCACAAGGTACGGGCTATATGAGTATACCGTTATGTCATTTGGTCTGACTAACACACCTGCCTATTTCATGAATATGATGAACAAGGTGTTTATGGAGTTTCTGGATAAGTTCGTGTGGTGTTCATTGATGATATTCTGGTCTACTCGAAGAATGAAGAGGAGCATAAGGAGCATTTGCGTTTGGTACTTGGGAAGCTCAGAGAACATCAGTTATATGCCAAATTCAGCAAGTGTGAGTTTTGGTTGAAGGAAGTTGGATTCCTCGGACATGTTATATCCGGAAGAAGGAATAGCAGTAGACCCCACCAAAGTTGTCACTGTGACAAATTGGGAAGCACCCACGTCAGTTGGAGAGATCCGGAGTTTTCTTGGACTCGCAGGATACTACCGGAGGTTCATTGAGAATTTCTCAAAGATTGCAAAGCCCATGACGGAGTTGTTGAAGAAGGACACCAAGTTCAAATGGACTGAGGAATGTGAGGCCAGTTTTCAGGAGTTGAAGAAACGTTTGGATACATCACCGGTGTTGATTCTGCCAGATCAGCGCAAGGATTATGAAGTATATTGCGACGCTTCTCGTCGAGGACTTGGAGCAATGCTTATGCAGGAGGGAAGAGTTGTTTCGTATGCCTCAGGAAAGCTTAAGCCCATGAGTTGATTTATGCCACCCATGATTTGGAGTTAGCAGCCGTAGTGCATGCATTGAAGACGTGGAGACATTTTCTCATCGGAAACCATTGTGAGGTGTACACGGATCACAAGAGTTTGAAGTACATCTTCACACAAAAGGAGTTGAATCTCAGGCAAAGGCGATGGTTGGAGCTCATCAAGGATTATGATATGAGATTGCATTATCACCCTAGAAAGGCTAACGTAGTAGCCGATGCATTGAGCCGCAAGAGCCATGTCAACACACTCTGACTGGAGAGTTACCGAAGGAGTTAGCCGAGGATCTTCGCGAGCTATGTTTGGAGATAGTTCCGAGAGGCTATGTTGCAACGTTGAAGATTCAGTCTACTTTGATGGATAAGATCAGAGACGCTCAAAAGACAGACAAGGAGATTGCGGAGATAAAGGAAAAGATGAGCAAAGGAAAGCTAAAGGTTTTAGTGAGGATGAGCACGATACCTTATGGTTTGAGGACCGCGTTTATGTGCCTAATGACCCAGAGATCAGGAAGTTGATTCTGTAGGAGGCCCATGATTCACCTTATTTGATTCACCCAGGAAATACCAAGATGTATCTGGATTTGAAGGACACTTTTTGGTGGAACGGAATGAAGAAGGATATTGCGGAGTATGTAGCAGTATGTGATGTATGTCAGAGAGTGAAGGCAGAGCATCAGAAGCCAGCAGGATTGCTACAGCCATTGTCGATACCCGAATGGAAGTGGGATAAGCTAGGCATGGATTTTATCACGGATTGCCCAAGACTCATTCAGGCTATGACTCAATATGGGTTGTAGTCGATCGTTTGATGAAGGTAGCCCATTTCATCCCAGTAAAGACCACTTATACCAGTGCTAAGTTGGCGAATATATACATGACCAGGATCATATGTCTGCATGGAGTTCCGAGGACCATTGTATCAGATAGAAGAACCCACTTTACCTCAAAGTTCTGGAATCAGCTGCATGAAACTTTGTGTACCAGGCTAGAGTTCAGTACAGCCTTTCATCCGCAGACAGATGGACAGACCAAGAGAGTCAATCAGATTCTAGAGGACATGTTGAGAGCTTGTGCGCTAGATTATGGATCTAGTTGGGACGACAATTTTCCTTATGCAGAGTTCTCTTACAACAACAGTTATGAATCCAGTTTGAAGATGGCCCCTTTCGAAGCTTTGTACGGAAGGAGGTGCAGGACACCGTTGTTGTGGGATGAAGTTGGAGACCGTCAGTTGTTTGGACAAGATTTGATCAAAGAGTCTGAAGAGAAGGTTAAGCTGATTCGCGATAGACTCAAGGTAGCCCAATCCAGGCAGAAAAGTTATGCTGATTCTAAACGCAAGGAAACAGTTTACGAAGTCGGAGGCAGAGTTCATCTTCGAGTGTCCCCACTTCGAGGAGTCCTGCATTTTGGAGTTAAGGGAAAGTTAGCAGCACGATTTGTGGGACCATACAAAGTTTTGGAGCGTATGGGAGAAGTTGCTTACAAATTGGAGTTGCCCGAAGGATTGTCAGGAGTACACGATGTGTTCCACGTTTCCCAGCTGAAGAAGTTCCACGCGGAGATGGCTGATATCCCTCTGAGAGATACAGTTCCACTAGAAGCGATTCAGTTGGATAGCGACTTGACCTATGAGGAGAAACCAGTCAAGATTCTCGAGTTTGCTAGCCGAGTCACACGTAGCAAGGTTATCAAGTTCTGCAAAGTTTAGTGGAGCCACCATATCGAGGATGAAGCCACCTCGGAGCAAGAGGAAGACCTACGGAAGAACCACCCTCACCTATTTTCTGGCCAACCCGAATCTCGACGGCGAGATTCATCTTAAGGGGGGTAGGTTTGTAACATCCCAAATTTTCAATTTGGAATGTTATATATTAGATCATCATTGCATATCATATTTTATTGCATTTTGGCTTGATCCTAGAAATTCTACGCAACTCAAGGACCCACGGAGAGAGTTGGGGGTTTCGATATTTTCATATTTGAGTTTTTCTCAAATTCTGAAAATAGGATCAATTTGTTTTGATTATTTTTCCTTCCAAATATTTCTAATATAAAAAATATGAGAGGAGATAAAATGACTTCTCCAAAATAAATGAATATTAGAGGGAAAATAGTAAAATCAATTTAATATTTTATTTGGAGTTTATTGCAATTTTATTTGAATTAGAAAAATTGCACGTTTTCAAAATTGCATTTCAGGGCCAAGAAAATGTTTATCTTGTTCTAAATATGTTATTTAGACGGTTAAAATTTGTTTTGGCATTTTTAGATTTTATTTATTTTTCTAGGATTTATTTTTGGTGGAACGTTATTTCAAAAAGAAAAAGAAAAAGAAATGTGTGTGCGCGCCCGACTGGGCCAGCGGCCCAGCCGAGCCGGGCCGGCCTCGCCCCACCTTCGCCCGACCGGCTCTGAGCCGGAGTTCGGCCGGTGCACGCCGCCACCGTCGAGTCCGGGGAGGACTCCTGCTCCTCACCCCCTTCCCCAAGCCGCCGACCCCCCTCCTTATATACCCCGCCCCGCCACCACCACCACCCACCACCACCACCGACGCCGCCTCCCGTCGCCGAGCCGCCGCCGCCTCCCGTCGCCGAGCCGCGCCGCCGCCGCCCCACCCCACCGCCGCCTCACCGGAGCCCCGCCGCCCACCGGACCACCACCGGAGGTAGCCGCCGCCGCCGTCCCGTTGTTCGTCATTTTTTTGAGAAAAACCGATTCGTTTTTAAAAAAACCTAGTTTTGTTTTTTTGTTTAGATCGGTCGGTTTTTCTGGTTTATTTATTTTGTGAGCGTCCACTCGTTCATTCGTTTTAACGAACGCTGTTCATTGTTTAGCCGCAGACAGCGAACGTTCGTTCGTTAGCCTATTCGTCAGTTTTTCTTTTTCCAGGGTTTTTCAGCGATTATTTTCGATCGCGATTTCTGCCCTGATTTTCGTTTTAGTTTATCTTTTCGCTCGTTTATCAGAATCAGGCGATTCAAGCGCCTAGAGTTTCGCCTCGAAGACCTCTTTCTGTTTAAGCAACTTAAACAAGTTTTTGCTACTATAAAATTTGACCTAAGTCCAGATTAGTAAATGAAGCTTGTTTCTTTCGCTGTTTGAGTTTCGTTGCTTTGTTTCATTTGATTCTTTTTGCAAACCGGAGTTCTTAAGTTGAACTTTCTGGTTAGATCTCTTATTTGATCTTTACCCGTGCTTCTAGTTGAGTGCTTATTGTATGCTTGTTTGTTCGCGATAGAGTACCCGGAGTGTGAAGCGTGCTACTATGAGTCTCTAGGTTTCACGGATCATCAGCAAGGCAAGTAACACTTTGATCATACCTCTTTACTACCTAGTTTTGTTGCATTAGATATCCTCAAGCAAATACATGATTAGGATCTGATTAATATGTGGGTTTTGGGAAGTAGATGAGGTAGTACGTATTGTCCTGTTTATTATCAAACTTTGGGAGTTACTTCTACGTTTGCTTATATTGCCATGCTATGCTTGTAGACGTGGATTGGGTGAGTGTATCCATGATAGATGTGAGTTTGTTAATTAATGGTTAACTTAAGGTGGCTACTTTAATTCACATCTGGGTGAATTGAGGCACCTGGGGAACCCGGTGTTGCCTCTATTTTTCGAAATCCCGGGGTACCGTGTGATTCTCCTACGGACCGCCACCCAGGCTCCAAGGGATCATAACATTATTCATGGTAGAAACTTCCGTGTGCAGCCGCAAGCTATTATGGGCTCTAGCATAGTTGAGTATGTTGCGTGACCTCTTTCAGTGGTAGGCTAGCAGATGTAGGGGATGTAGGTTGGTACTGTCTACCCAGAGTAAAGAGTTAATGTTGCAGACTTTTCAAACAACGAGTAAGGTGCCTTAGGTCGTCCATTTCAGACAACGAGTAATGGATTAACAGAGTTAATGTTGGAACATTCATGTTGCAGACTTTTCAGACAACGAGTAAGGTGCCTTAGGTCGTGATCTTTCACTCAGTGATGCCGTTGGAGTTGCTGGACTCGCTTTATCTTCCCAGCCTTCCGCTGTTATCGATTTTAGATGGCCTTAAGCCATATTTATTGTAATAAGTTCTCTTTTGAGACATTCGATGTAATAAGTGTGTGATTGCTACTCTGTTATAAATCCTTCAAGTACTGTGCATGTCAGCATTATGGATCCAGGGATGACACTGATGCACAGAGATCAGACTTTTTGAGGTCTGGTTGCTACAAGATGGTATCAGAGCACATGCTGACTGTAGGACACGACCACTAAGCTAAAGCCCTAGATCACTACTCTCTTCTCATTTCTAACTCCTCTCCTTTTCTACTCTATAGATGGCGGATGCAAGGAACAAGTTCATGCGACCGGATGAAGATACACCTTTTGGACGCCACTTGAAGGAAGTCACTAGATACCTAAACATCAGACTACCAAGCTTCACTGGGACCTACATTGCCACTTTACCAGAAGAGGAGTGTTGGATGATTCAAGTTCAAGTTCCAGGAAGGACGTTCATGCCAGTCACTGAGCCCATAGAGTTTTTCTTTGATGCACCAACCTGGAGTCTAGGAAAGAGCATGGCAGCCCACATCACCATGGGACGCATTGGAGAAGCTTATCACAAGGATCTCAAGGATACTACCTACCAGATTTGTGGGTGCCGAGACGAGCAATGGATATGATCAGCACCAGGAAGGATAGATCTATTGCAGCTTTCATCCAGGAGTTCAACCAGCACATTCGACACCTGGGATGACACTGATGCACAGAGATCGGACTGTTTGAGTTTTGGTCGCTACAGAAGCATAAGTGAACAGACTAGGCATAATATGAGATGCAGAATGGGATAAATACAACTTTGGAAGTATAGAAACCACTTTTGGTAAAGAAGGATGAATCTATCAGATCAAAAAGACGGTAAAAAGTAAGTTTTAATTACCACACGAAGAACTGCTAGACAGAGCGAATTTGAAGGCCGAGCAGCTCGATATCTCGTGCCCTAACTTGGCGACGGAAGACACCTACGGCATCGGCGAAGAAGGCGAGGTCCGCGGCCGGCGTGAGGACGGTGTCGGTGAGGTCGCGGTAGCTAAGTGCTTCGTCGTCGGCGTCGTCGAGAGCTAGTGGTGGCGCTAGGGTTTGTGAGAGGTGGCAAGGTGGAAGAAGGATTTTGACCCTGATGTGATGTGTATTTATAAGGAAAGGGACGACACAGCGCAATTACGCAGGTGCCCCTGGCGGTTCACATCTGAAAGGCACGTGGCAAGCATGCAACACATTGGAAGTGTTCCATGTTCCCACGCACGCCTGGATTGTCGGGGTGGTCATTCCGAATTCTCCGTCTTTCAGGCAATTAGGATATAGCATTAAAAACAGATATAAATGTTTGTCAGATTGAATTCAGCTGACAAGGTCTCAGTGAAGACAATCAACAGTTTTCAATAGAATGCATATGATTTGGACAGATAGAGTTGAGGTAGAAGCATAGATAGGTTAGGGTCCGATCACATTCACTTAGATCAAAAGATTCATCAAGAAGTCATAGCTATAAGTGAATCCTGTAGAGGACAGAACACAAATATGTATATAACCAGTATAAGACCAAATCAACAAGATGAAGATAACCTGAACAGAAGTCAAGGATGAAGACAAACCAAATACGAAGACTTTGCAATCATAACGCCAAGGGAAACACTTCAAACAAAAGTTTGGTGGTTGCGTTACCCACCGTATAGGAAGTATTAGACCCAGACACGGCGCACAATTATCATGGCGCTCCAAAGTCAAATTCCGTATTAATGTATTCACACTTAGAGTGTATGTCTTCATTGATTGAAGATATACATTACTCCGTGTGTTGCACATCTAAGTCATCAAAATGCATAAGTGTTAGGATGTGTGTCCAATCACAGGACATTTGAGGATTCCAAGATATTTAGCTCACACCGCAACCTGCAAAACCTTTTCTCATCCAAGGGCTTTGTGAAGATACCAGCCAATTGCTCTTCAGTGTTGACGTGAATGATATCAATATATTCCTTCATGACATGATCTCTGAGAAAGTGATGACGAATTTCAATGTGCTTTGTCTTCGAGTGCTGAACTGGGTTGTTGGCAATCTTGATGGCGCTCTCATTGTCGCAGTAGAGTGGCACATTATTCAGGTGGATACCATAGTCCTTGAGAGTTTGCTTTATCCAGAGAAGCTGAGCACAGCAAGATCCAGCAGCAATGTATTCGGATTCAACAGTGGAGAGAGATACACAGCTCTGCTTCTTTGAAGACCAACAGACAAGAGATCGTCCTAGAAAGTGACATGTGCCTGATGTGGACTTGCGATAAACCTTGTCACCAGCATAATCAACATCTGAGAATCCAACTAGATCAAACTCTGAGCCCTTTGGATACCATAATCCTAGTGTTGGGGTGTAAGCCAAATATCGAAGAATTTGCTTCACGGCTAAGTGATGTGATTCCTTTGGTACCGCTTGGAATCGGGCACACATGCAAACACTAAGCATTATATCTGGCCTAGATGCACATAAATAAAGTAAAGAACCAATCATGGAGCGGTATACCTTTTGATCGAACTGTTTACCATTGGCGTCGGGACCCAGATGACTTTTGGTTGGCATTGGCGTCGTATATCCTTTACAGTCTTGCATTCCAAACTTCTTCAGGCAATCTATGAGGTATTTTTCTTGAGATATGAAGATGCCATTGCGTTGCTGACGGATTTGGAGACCTAGGAAGAACTTCAGCTCGCCCATCATGGACATTTGATATTGCTCTTGCATCATGTGACCAAACTCATCACTGTATTTCTTGTTAGTGCAGCCGAAGATAATGTCATCCACAAAGATTTGGCACACAAATAGTTCACCATCATATGTCTTAGTGAAGAGTGTAGGATCTAGTGAACCGGGTTTGAAGCCTTTGCTCTTCAGGAAGTCTTTGAGTGTGTCATACCAAGCACGAGGGGCTTGTTTGAGGCCATACAATGCCTTGTTGAGCTTGTATACCATATCATGATGTTTTGGATCTTCAAAGCCAGGAGGTTGTGCAACATATACTTCTTCTTCAATCTTTCCATTGAGAAAGGCACTCTTCACATCCATTTGATACAGAAGGATGTTGTGATGATTTGCATAGGCTAGCAGTATGCGAATGGCTTCAAGCCTAGCCACAGGAGCAAATATTTCATCGAAGTGAATCCCTTCCACTTGAGTGTATCCTTGAGCAACAAGACGAGCCTTGTTTCTGACAACTTGACCATGCACATCTTGCTTGTTGCGATATATCTAGTTGGTGCCAATGATATTGTGCTTTTGAGGATCAGGTCGCTTGACCAATTCCCACACATTGTTCAGCTCGAACTGTTGAAGCTCTTCTTGCATAGCTTGAATCCATTCAGGTTCCATGAAGGCTTCAGAAACTTTCTTGGGTTCAGAGATTGAGACGAATGCAAAATGCCCACAGAAATTTGTTAGCTGTGTTGCTCTTTGAGTGGATCTTGAACAAGTGAGTGGACCAAGTGCATTGATGCTGTCAATTATCTTCTCAATATGTACTTGATTTGCAACACGAGGATGAACGGGACTGAGATTTTGCTCTTGCTGATCAATGTCATCATTTGGGGGATTGTCTTCAGGCTGAGCATTGTCTTCAGGTTGATTGGGTGCAGATATGATAAGTTCCTCTTCAGTCTGAGCCTCGGAAGGTATGATATCTCCAATTCCCATTTGCTTGATTGATTCACTAGGAGGTACTTCATCTAGCACATTTGGCAGGTGCTCTCTTTGCGAGCCGTTAGTCTCATCAAACCGCACATCCACAGTTTCAACCACTTTATAGTGAAAGAGGTTGAAGACTCTGTAGGAGTGCGAATCCTTCCCGTAACCAAGCATAAAACCTTCATGTGCTTTTGGTGCAAATTTTGAAGTGTGATGTGGATCCTTGATCCAGCACCTAGCACCAAATACTCTGAAGTAGCTTACATTTGGCTTCTTACCAGTTAGGAGTTCATAGGATGTTTTCTTCAGAAGCTTGTGAAGATAAACATGGTTGATGATGTGGCATGCAGTGTCAATGGCTTCAGGCCAGAACTTCTGTGGAGTCTTGTACTCATCGAGCATCGTTCGAGCCATCTCAATAACGGTTCTGTTCTTGCGCTCCACGATGCCATTCTACTGAGGTGTGTACGAAGCAGAGAACTCATGAGTGATGCCCATAGTATCCAGATAAAGGTCGAGGCCAGTGTTCTTGAACTCAGTGCCATTGTCACTTCTGATATGCTTGATCTTGACGCCATAGTTCGTCATGGCATGATTGGCAAAGCGTCTAAAGACATCCTGCACTTCATTCTTGTAGAGGATTATATGCACCTAAGTATATCTTGAATAATCATCAACAATGACAAAGCCATAGAGGCAAGCAGTGGTAGTGAGAGTAGAGTAGTGAGTAGGGCCAAATAAGTCCATGTGTAGCAGCTCGAAGGGTTGAGATGTAGTCATGATTGTCTTCAAGGGATGCTTGGCCCTAGTCATCTTTCCAGCTTCGCAGGCACCACACAGATGATCCTTCTTGAACTTGACACCTTCGATGCCCACGACATGCTTCTTCGTGAGAGTGTGCAAGTTACTCATGCCAGCATGCCCTAGCCTTCGATGCCAAAGCCAGCACTCTGAAGCTTTTGCTAGAAGACATACGGCCATCTGTGGTCCTGCTGAGTAATCTACCATATACAGCTCATCTTTCCGATACCCTTCAAAGACTAGAGACTTGTCAGATTCCATTAGAACAAGGCAACAGTATTTTCCAAATAGCACAATCATGTTTAAGTCACAAAGCATTGAGACAGACATTAAGTTGAAACCAAGGGATTCAACAAGCATTACTTTATCCATGTGCTGATCCCTTGATATTACAACTCTATGTAGACCCAATACCTTGCTTTTACCAGTGTCAGCAAATGTGATGTGACTCTTGTCTGATGGACGTTGTGTTGAATCCATCAAAAGACTTCGATCGCCAGTCATGTGGTTAGTGCATCCACTGTCCATAATCCATTCTGAAGTACGAGGTGTCATAGCCTACAGTGCAGTTTGGGGGATAGGCTTCAGCAAGAGAGTTGTGAAGCATAAACATTTGACGAACAAGTGGAACATGGAAATTCAGATCTTGGTTAGGATAGATAGGATGAGTGTCAAGGAATCCCGGGATGAAATACATAGTGAGACCATTTGGGCATTTTATCTTGCTTCCCACAAGATATTTAAGGTCCCCAACATTAGCATCGGACGCCTTTGATTTCCGGCTGGAGACCTTTCCCTGCAAAAGAGAGTTAACTTTTCTTAACCACCCACATTTTCGGGGGTGGCTTAGAAGCAATGAGTCTAAGTGCAGCATCTGAGAACTTCGGCTTTGGAGCCCTAGTAAGTAGCCTTGCAGGTGGTGAATAATACTCATAGGAATAAGCAGAAAAGTTCTTAGTTATATGAACATAGCGGTTTGAGGAAGCACGCTCATATTCATGGGTCTGAGTATGATTTTCCTGCAAAACATTGACGTTAGGGTGACTCAGATGAGTCCTCGGTCTGTATGAAGCTTTTGGACCATATGAAGCCTATGGATGGGGTTCGTCTTCTTCCCAGGTGGTGTCATGATGACATTCACTGGAAGATTCTCAAGACAACTTTTGGGTACCCATATCTTCTTCATAGGTGGCCCATTCCTGCAGTTAGTACCAATATACCTGGCAAACACTTCGCCATTCTAATTCTTAAATAGTTTATAGTTTGCATCAAAGGATTCATCAATGATAATAGGGTTAGCATAAGTGAAACCAGATAAGGTGGATGGATCTACTAAATGTTCCTTTGCAGCAACCCATGTGGTTTTGGGGTACTGCTCAGGCTTCCAGTATGACCCATCAACATTCATTTTCCTCTCGAACGCAACACCCTCTTTCCTAGGGTTTCGGTTCAGAATCTTCTTTTTGAGGGCATCACATAATGTCTGATGCCCTTTGAGACTTTTGTACATCCCTGTCTCAAGCAGTGTCTTCAACCTAGCATTCTCATCAGCAATAGTAGTGGTATCCTCAGCAGAGGGGTTAGTTACCACATCAGCAGTTGAAGATATTGCAACAGTAGTAGCAGTAGAACATTCAGCAACAGAGGCAGCGTTATCACGCTCAATGCATTTTAGACATGGTGGTTCAAATCCTTCCTGAGTGGGACTGATCTGTTGAGCGCGAAGTGACTCGTTCTCTTTTTGAAGATCTTCATGAATCGCTCTCAATTTCTCAAGATCTTGCTTCCTTTGAAGATAATTGTAGGAAAGCTTTTCATGAGTTGTTGTGAGCATTTCATGACGACTTTCAAGTTCTTCATACTTAACATGAAGATTTTTGATGTCTTCAATTAAGGACTGAGATCGGGTCATTTCCGCGTCCAACAGGTCATCGCTTTTGTCTAACAGTTTTTGAATACGTTCCATATCTTTCTCTTGTTCAGTTGCAATTTTAGCAAGTGTTTTGTAACTAGGTTTTGATTCACCATCAGAGTCATCCTCACTTGATGTTTGAAAGTAGGCATCGCGTGATTTTACCTTGGCACCACGTGCCATGAAGCAATAGGTGGGAGCCGAGTCATCCTTATCATTATCATCAGCGTTGGTGACGGAGCCATTGTCTTCAGTGTTGAAGATGGACTTGGCAACGTAGGCTGTAGCTAGAGCCAGACTCGCAACACCAGAGTCGGACTCCTCCGCAGACTCCACCTCCGCCTTCTTAGAAGCAGACTCCTCCTCTAAATCCATCTCCTTGCCAACAAAAGCACGAGCCTTGCCAGATGAGCTCTTCTTGTGTGATGAAGACTTGGAAGAAGACTTGGAAGAAGACTTTCAGGATTTCTTCTTCTTGTTGTCATCAGAATCATATTCTTTTCTCTTTTTTCTTCTTCTTCTTCTCATTGTTCTACTGTGGACACTCAGAGATGTAGTGACTAGGTTTCTTGCACTTGTGGCAGGTTCTTTTCTTGTGGTCATGGGTGGAAGCTTCATCATTTCTTGAGCTGGATCATGAAGACTTTCTGAAGCCTTTCTTCTTGGTGAATTTCTGGAAGTTCTTCACAAGCATAGCAAGCTCCTTTCCAATGTCTTCAGGATCACCAGAACTGCAGTCAGATTCTTCTTCACATGAGGAAACAACCTTTGCCTTCAAAGCGCGAGTTCGGCCATAGTTGGGGCCATAGATATCTCGTTTCTCATATAGCTAAAACTCATGTGTGTTGAGCCTCTCAAGTATGTCAGACGGATCGAGAGTCTTGAAGTCAGGGCGTTCTTGAATTATCAGGGCTAAGGTGTCAAATGAGCTGTCAAGTGATCTCAGCAGTGTCTTGACTATTTCATGCTTCGTGATCTCAGTGGCGCCGAGTGCTTGGAGCCCATTTGTGATATCAGTGAGGCGATCAAATGTGAGCTGGACGTTCTCATTGTTGTGTCTCTTGAAGCGGTTGAAGAGGTTGCGGAGAACACTGATCCGTTGATCTTGCTGAGTTGAGACGCCTTCATTGACCTTGGAGAGCCATTCCCAGACTAGCTTCGATGTTTCTAGAGCACTCACGCGGCCATACTATCCTTTGGTCAGATGACCACAGATGATGTTCTTGGCAGTAGAGTCCGGTTGAACGAACTTCTTGACATCAGCAGGGGTGACACCTTCACCGGTCTTGGGAACGCTGTTCTTGACGACATACCACAGACGACATCAATGGCTTCAAGATGCATGCACATCTTATTCTTCTAGTAGGGGTATTTAGTGCCATCGAAGATAGGGCACGCAGCGAAGACTTTGACTATCCCTGCAGTCGACGTAGCTAAAACTCTAGGTGGTTAAACCGAATCACACAGAACAAGGGAGTACCTTGCTCTGATACCAATTGAAAGAGATGGTTATCGACTAGAGGGGGGGTGAATAGGCAATTTTTATGAAAGTCTTCAAAACATGGGAGTTTCAAAGACAAGCAATAGAAATGACACTATTCATATGCAGCGGAAGGTAGACTACACTAGGCAAGCCATAGTCAAGTATTCAATGAAGTGAAAGCACGAAGACTATCAGCAGCTAGGTAGTAAGGATCAGGATGGAAGATAGTATGAAGCCAATCAGAACAAGTAGTCACACAGTGAAGTCAAAAGATAATGCAAGCAGGCAATGACTTCACGAAGACAAACTGTAAGTAAAGAGAAGTGAGAGATAGAACCAGTAGCTTGGGGAGGACAGAGATTTGTTCGACCAGTTCCAGTTGCTGTGACAACTGTACGTCTGGTTAGGGAGGCTGAGATTCAACTCAGAAGACTGCTGAAAGAACATGCGGTGCCCCCATGTTTGGTTTTGGTAATTGATGACAATCTCTATGGACTAATGGTTGCCTTGAGTTTTATTTGAAGGATTTGTCCATAGGATTTTCTTAGAGTCCATTTGTTGGTTTCAAGGAGAGTTTGTGATGACCAAGGTGCCATTCAAGGAATTACCTAAAGATTGGTCATGTGAGAGGTTGATCAAGACTAAGTCAAAGAGTGAATCAAGTTGATCAACACACAAAGCGTAGAAGATGTACCGAGAGGGATCAAGCGATCCCATGGTATGGTAAGCATTGTCAATTACGCTTAGTGTACTAACCCATGATCTTCGTGAGAGTTCTTTGTGGGGTTAGGTTGTGGTGTGCAAGTTCAAGTGAAGCATCATGAAGAGATCAAATGTTTGAAGCTTGTCGTCCATTGTGGTAACAATGGACTTGTGAAGATGTGCGGAAGAGTGGCTCACCCATAGTGGAGTATGGGGGAGCAATCAACTAGTCTTCTTTGAGCCAACGCAATCAAGAAAGGTGGTCCAACTTGAGGGAGTCAAGATCGTCATCATCTAGCTCAAGTGGACCATGTGCAAGGCAAAGGTTTGCCCTTGATAGGTTTTCTATTTTACCGGTCTCATGATGGTTGTTGGGAGACCGGGTTTTAGGATCGATTACCATACTATCAAGGGGGGCTCTCGATGAATAACTTGATTGTATCATTCGTAGAGAGCTCAAACCATTGCATCCTTGCATCATCTTTATTGGTTCTTGTTTGGTTCTTCTCCTTGTGAGTTTTGGAGCTTATGGTCATTTTCTTGACAAGCTCGGGCATCATCGAAAATGGAGTTCACATGCATCTTCTATGATGTTTTCGATGTTGGAGGTTCTGCCGGTTCTTCTCTGTTGGAGGTTTTTCTCCTCTTTTTATTAGGCATACCTCCCCTGCCTCTTCCTACTCGTTGTCTTGTTTCAAACAAGCTTGAGTTTGCTCAATTCAGAGCTCATATGAAGAAGTTATGGCAGTTTTTTTTCTCCCTACGGTAGTACCGCGGTGGCAGCGGTAGTACCGCTTGTAGCGTCAAGTGGTAGTACCGCTCCAGTACCACTCTACTACCGCCTCGTTTTTGGGTCTGCTCTTTTCGTGTCGGGTTTAGCAGTAGTTGCACGACAGTGAGGCACGACAGTTCCGCCTATAAGCGGTAGTACCGCCTATAAGCGGTAGTACCGCCTATAAGCAGTAGTACCGCTCCGGTCCGGCGGTAGTACCGCTACTGCATTACTGCCGTCGTACTCTGCTCTGCCCTGCCTCGTTTGGTCCTGTGTTCTGCTCCTCCAGCGGTAGTACACGCTTATAAGCAGCACTACCGCCCCAAGGTTCATGTTTTATTGCTCCTTTTTCCTGCTTCTACCGCCCGAGTGTTAGTATCGCTCGTGGAGCGGTAGTACCGCTCGTGTACGGGCTGAGCACATAACGGTTGGATTTCCCCCCTCCTATAAAAGGGGGTCTTCTTCCCCAATGAACCTTATCCTTTGAGCTCGTGTTCTTCCCCCATTGTTGACCCTCTTCGAGCTTGCTAACTCTCAATCCCTCCATGGATTCTTGCTAGTTTTTGAGGGAAAAGAGAGAGGAGATCTAGATCCACATTTCCACCAATCACTTTCTCCTCTATGTGAGGGGAACCCATTGGATCTAGATCTTGGAGTTCTTCGTGTTCTTCTTTCATTCTTCCTCTCATTTTCCTCCCTAGCATTAGTTGCTTTGGTGGGATTTCGGAGAGAAGGACTTGGGCACTCCGTGTGCCCTTGCCATTGCATTTGGTGCATCAATTTGAGTTCTCCACGGTGATACGTGGAAGTTACAAGTTGAGAAGCTTATTACTCTTGGGTGCTTGGTACCCTTGAGCTTGTTACTCTTGGGTGTTTGGACACCCTAGAGCTTGTTCCTCTTGGGTGCCTTGGCGCTCTAGACGGTTGGTGTTGTTCGGAGCTCAATCATTGTGGTGTAAAGCTCTGGGAAAGCGTCGGGGTCTCCAATTAGGTTGTGGAGATCGCCCCGAGAAATTGGATGGGTACCGGTGACCGCCCCCAAGGGTTGCAAAGTGTACGGGTTCGGTGACCACCCCCAAGGGTTGCCATTTGTACGGGTTCGGTGACCGCCCTCAGGGGTCCCTTAGTGGAATCACGGCATCTTGCATTGTGCGAGGGCGTGAGGAGATTACGGTGGCCCTAGTGGCTTCTTGGGGAGCATTGTGCCCCCACACCGCTCCAAACGGAGATTAGCATCCGCAAGGGTGTGAACATCGGGATACATCATCGTCTCCACGTGCCTCGGTTATCTCTTACCCGAGCCCTTTACTTATGCACTTTACTTTGTGATAGCCATATTGTTCTTTGTCATATATCTTGCTATCACATAGTTTCTTATCTTGCTTAGCATAAGTTGTTGGTGCACATAGGTGAGCCTAGTTGTTTTAGGTTTTGTGCTTGACAAATTAACCGCTAGGTTTATTCCGCATTTGTTCAAGCCTAAACCGTAATTATTTTAAAGCGCCTATTCACCCCCCCCCTCTAGGCGACATCCTCGATCTTTCAACCGCGTCTTCACCTTATTCCCCATGAGCTAAATACACCTAGTCCCCGCCCAATCACTCCGGTAAGTCTTCAAGGTAGACTTCCAAACCTTCACAGACTTCGTTCACCGGCAATCCACAATGACTCTTGGATGCTCAGAACGCGATGCCTAACCGGCTGGAGGATTCACAGTCCTCAAGTGTAACAAGTCTTCAAATCACGCGGACAGAAAGACTTCAGTGATGCCAAACACTCTCTGGGCTCTGGGTGGTTTGGGCTTTGTCCTCGCAAGGATTCTCTCTCAAATGCTTCGGAGGTTGGTTGCTCTCAAACGACAAAAGTCGTGCACTAACTCTGAGCAGCCACCAATTTATGGTGTGGGGGTGGGCTATTTATAGCCACTGGGCAACCCGACCTGATTTGTCCGAAATGACCCTGGGTCACTAAGGAACTGACATGAGTCCCAACGGTCAGATTTCAAACACACGCGGCAGCTTGACTTGGGCTACAAGTAAAGCTGACTCATCCGACTCTGGTTAAGATTTGCTCTCATTGTCTTCACTCGAAGACATAGGATTTGGTTGAGCATCACTTCAGTCACTCTGACTTTGTTCACTTGGACCTCACTTAACAGTGCGGTGGTTCCTATGACTCAACAAAGAAGAAAAGGAAACATCAAAACAACTAAGTCTTCACACTCCATAGTCTTCATGCGATGTCTTCTCATGTCATAGTCTTCAACGTGAATAGCTTCACAGACCACCATTGTCTTCAGTGTCTTCACACATTTTTAGGGGTCATCTCCGGTAGGTAAACCGAATCAATGAGGTACTACTACCTGTGTTATCCTGCAATTCTCACAAACACATTAGTCCCTCAACCAGGTTTGTCGTCAATACTCCAAAACCAACTAGGGATGGCACTAGATGCACTTACAGACACGTCTCAGGACAAGTGTCATTTGGAGGTGTTTTCTGTAGGAAGTGTCTGCCATGTGGCAGGAAACAACCACTTAGTCACTTGGGGGCTTGACACTGCACTAATCAACGACTTGCATCATGGTGAGGTGTAGTGGTGAAGCCTTGGTGGGGTAATCCGCCCTTGTTATGCCCGGCAAGCCTGCCGGGGCGGTCTGGAGGCTTGTTTTTGGGGCAACCTCGCCCTCGCCAGGCTCCCCTGCCCGATAAGGGAGGTTTTTCCCTTAGCGACATCTTGCTCCTCTAGCTTGACTTGGTCTTCTTGATCTGCGCTCTGATTCTTCAAAGAGTTGATCTCTTATGCTTGGTCTTGGTCTTGGATGCTGTGATCCTACCGGGTTGGTGGCTTTGTTGTCCATCCACAAGTCAGGGGAAACATACGCCCCTGTTTGTGTACCCCGACAGGAGCCCCCGGGCCTGAGCCATACGTGTCGCTGGGCACAATGGGTTAGGCCCCAAACAGTGCATGAACACATGGCGAGAAAGCGCTGCGCGTGCAACGATTTGTCACGATAAGCAGTCAATCCAATGTCCACTTCATGTATTTACCACGGGTCGTGGAGTAGTGGGATTGCGGAAGTTAATGCAAAATGGTAACTTCTTGAAGCATCGCGCCCTCCCCCCACGTCCTTTCCTTAAGAGAGGGGAACATGGGAGGATACTGGTCATCCACTACTCACTCCTCACCCCCATCATCTTCTCCTGCAAGCCAAACAATCGTCCCCCCTCCTTGCCCGTACCTGCCGCTCCTCCTCCACCCAACTTTCTCCCCATCTTCGCCGGAGCTTGAGGGAATGGGAAAGAAAGCCGCTGCCAAAGGGAAGCGGACGACCACCGCAAAAGAGGCGACCACTGAGGGAAGCAAGAGGGCAACGGAGCTGGGCAGGAGACGGAGAGGAGACATCGTCTTCTTCCCATTGAATCTGGATGGCAGATGCTGCAAGGAAGGTATGGATACCGGTTGGGGAGGGAAGTCCCGAAAGGGCATGGCGCTCCCAGAGTTCTGGCGGAAGGGAAAGAAGACCCGCCAGATTCATACTGATTCTTCTGTGCGTGCATGGCGATTTTCTCTGATTTCTCTGATTTCTTCTGCAATCTTCGAAGCAATGATGATGATCTATGGATTCCATCTTCTGGATTTCACGCCAAATGCAATAGCGTGCATGGCGATTTTCACCCATTTGTGCGAGAACTTTGTTGGTATTGCTCCCAATGTTGATTTGTTCAGGAACTATTTCGTCCCGCGGGTGGACAACAAAGCTCATCGATCCGGGAATATAAGTTGGATACCGCGGGTGTCGAGAGAAACCTAGGGCTATCTCTCACGCCAGCAATGCGGCAGATGGGTGGAATGGAGAGCAGATTGGTGCTGGATCCAAGATGAGAAGGCTCCGGACTTCTACCAAGCACGGACGGAGTGCGTCGAGCGCAGCGATGATTGGAGGGAAGTTTGTCTCTCAGATGATAGGCTCTGCCTGACAATAAACAAGATCACCCGTTTAAAGGCTGTTGGGCTAACTGTTGAGCATGTGGGAGCTGACTTTTTCCTTTGTTGCATCTCGCCGTTGCAGAGAAGGGATAGGTTTGTCTGGGAGTACGGTGATGCTGGGGATAGAATGAGATTGCTCCCTGGCCTGACCAATAATCTGTCAGTCTTTGGCCAATGCCTGGTTGTGCGACCAACTATTTGGCCGCTTCGGGCTGTTCAAGCTGCCGGCAAATGTCAGCGCACTGAACATCAATTCTGACAGGGAACAGATCTTGAAGTGGATGCCAGATTGCAATGCCCATGGAGTTGCGGGTGACTAGAAGTTACCCACCCTCGATGAAGAGCTCGCTTGGTCCTCCACTCTGGTGGAGAGAGCTACGAAGGTGGAAACCAGAATGTCCAAGGTGGAGGAGTACATCAGGAAGAGGTTGGAGGAGGACATAGCACTCTGGGCTGCCACAACGGCAAAGACTGGGAAGGCGACGAAGGCAAAAGGGAAAGCTGAGGACGAAGGTTCCTCCCACGATGGAAGCAAGGTGCAAGCGACAGAAGAGGTTGCCGGGGAGGATCCTGACGGGGATGAACCTTCCGAGATTGAGGCTCTGCTCACCACGGCAGTAGAGGTCCAACAGGAGGAGGAGCTTGAGGAGGCAGGGGAGCTTGAATAGGAGTGGATAATGATGGGCCATCAAGCCCCCGAGCCAATCTTAGATCAGCGCCCCGCAGGCGAGCTGCCATTCGGGAAGCAGTAGTTCCTGATCCCGCTCCTCCTGCCAAGAAGGTGAAGAAGATAGCCGCCAAGAGCACCAAGCAGGATGTGGTGCACCGGCAATCCTCCCGCCTTGCCGGGGATAAAACCCCTCCCCCCAAGAACTCTCCGGCCGCGGGAGTTGAGTCCAGCTCCCAATCAGGCTCGAGCTCCTCGCGGGACTCATCTTCGTCAGAGTCCCCGCGCCTCGGAAGAGCCTGAAGTTGCCGGGGAACCCTGGCCCTAGAGGAGAGGCCGGGCACCTTCACCTCCCGTTGATTTTGAGTTGAGCTCCATGCTCATTGACAAGGAGTAAGAGAGAAATAATCCCTTCCTCTTGTAGTAGCTTCTATACGCCTGCTCGTTTCTTCTTGACTGATCTTTTACTTGTTGTCACTGACAGGGAGGAGGAGGAGGAGGAGATGGAGACCCTCATCCATCGGTCAAAATAACTCAGGCATGCGGAGTCGCCGAAGACGTGGAGGGCGCGTGTAACGCCCCGAGTCTGATGCGCCAGGTGCCTTCCAGTTATTCGCCATCGTTTCCATGTCATTTTCTTGTGTGTTGCACTTTGTCATGTCATCATCTGCATTTCATCTATATTTTTCAAAACTTGCATCCGTTCGGGTTCCCCCAGTTCCCTCCGTTGTCCGTTCTGAGCCCACACACACTCGCATGCGCCCGCTGTACCTCCCAGATCTTGTTTCGTGAGCGGCATAAAAACATTCTCAGAATGGGCCGAGAGTTGACGAGTGGTCTTGGTACATCACCGGTGGACCGCCTGTCAAATTTCGTTCTATTTGGAGGTCGTTTGATGCCCCAACGGTTAACCTGGTAACCGCAAAAGCTCTTCTCTCTTTGCACCCCAGCACCCCTCCGCAAAAGCTCTCCATCGTTGGATAACGATCGTGTGGTCGAAAACCGCACCTCATTTCGACACTCCTAGCTTCCCCTACCTATAAATATGCACCCCCTTCCAAATCACGGGTAAAACCCTAGCCACCTCCGATCCACGCTGCCGGACATGTTAGATCTCACCGGACAAACCACACCGCCGTCCCTCCGCGAATCCTGATCCGCCACATGGCAAGCGGCCGCCGACCACCGCACCGGCCTGCTCGGCCCGGGTCGGGCCCCCGTGCCCAAGTCGCCGCGCCGCCGCCTCCCGCGACCCTGCCGCCCGATCAACGCCTCCGCCGCCCGCTGCCGTCGAGCGCCGCCCACGCCGGCCACCGCTGCTCCATCGCCGACCTCGTCGCACCAACGCGGGATCGCGCTGCCCCGCACCGCACCTCTCTGGCGAGCCCGCAACTCCGGCCGGATCCGGTTCCTCCACGAACTCCGGCGAGCCCCCGCGTCTCCGGCCTCGTCTTCCTCCACTCCGGTGAAGATCCAGCGAGTTCCTCCGGCCATCATCGAAAACCGCGCCGAACCCTAGATCTGAGATCTGTGAGGGTATAATTTCTCCGTCCCGAGATCCCTAACATTTTATGCCCCTTTCATCATGCCATATCTCCATGCATATAGCTCCGATTTGCGCATATGATATACCAAAATTTCCGCTCGTGGTGCTCTTCATGATAGTGTCATTTGCATGCATGTTACTGTCCATCTTGATACCTTAATCTTCGTTGGAAAACTGCTAAGTGATATAAACTGATGTAAACTGTTGTCTATTAACATCATTTAGGTGTCTTATGAGTGGTGTATATTTGTCTCAGTTGATCCTATGGTGATGATCTTGATATGAAAGTGTTATGCTCTTTGTGCTCTAATTGTTGGTGTGCTTTGCATTAATGTTAGGGTGCATATTGACATATTAATCCCTATTGCAAAAGTGCATGTTGCTGTTAACTGCTAAAAACTGTTGCAACTTGCCTATTTGTCGTATTTATATATTTTTGCGTGATTTTCTTTTGAGCATCATGTCTACATGTTTTAAGAGAATAATTATGCCATCTTTAGTGTGGTGCAATCCATATATACTGATATACCATGGAGTGAGTGCATCAATCTTGTGAAATGGGCTACTTGCTATTAATGTGCTGTCAAGTCTGTTTCTGTCGTATCATGTTGCTATGTTTGCTTGATGCTACCAATTAATACATGCATAATCTGGAGATGCTTAGTTGACATGTTTTGTTGACCATGTTATGGTCTATCATGCCATACCTTGTTATGCCCTATATGTCCTGTATCATATGTTCTCATCGCCACGACATGCCTACATGTTGTTCCAGTTTTCTGTTAACTTCGTAATGCCATGTTCCGAGCTTGATATTAGTTAATCTATGCCTATTCTGGAGATGCTCCAATTACATGTTCTGAAGTAGACTATGATTACTTGGTTCACATACCATGGTTGTTATTTTTGGATACCATATTCCTCTGTTCTATGCTTGCAAACATGCTACCATAATGTTGTTGTTTTACACTTGCTGAAACTGTTTCAACATTCAAACTTTTCTTGTTGGCTCCTACTAATCCATAAGCCATATATATATGATGCCATAATGTTATTTGCTCTTTGTTATGTTTAATTGGATGCCATGCCCTTGTTTGCTATGTATAGTTGCTGTAGTATCTTTGTTTCATGCCTCCAACATGTCATCATATTATCTCTGCTCGCCTATATGCTCCTGTGTTATAAAGTTGTTTTTTGCATTGGTTATATTGGTTTAATCTTGATTCCTATGGACCTGAACCTTAATGAAATTCGAATTTTGTTATCTGTACATGAAGAGCATGTCAAGTTTGTGCTCATATGATTCCTGCATGTTGTTTTGATGGTTGCAAAGTGCCTAGTTGCTGTTTTGGGTAGATTGTTGTTATATCTTGTTTGGGGTGTATGTGTTGCACCATTGCTCCGTTTTGAGCATGCTATATATGAAACTTGCTTAGAATTGTATGTAGTTTCATCATGTCATGTTGAATCCTTGTTTTGAGTGTGTGTGCTTGATGTTTGAATGCTTTTTGCATCAATGTCATGTTTAACTTGTTTTGCTCATATCTTCTAGGTCGTAGCTCCAAATTAAACGAGCTTTATATGTAAGTTGACTAGATTTTCACGTAGATCATATGATCTTTAACAACTTGAACATAAGATTTATTTATATCTGGACCAATTTCGAAAATTGCATATGAGGACTTACCGGATTTGTTATATGTTGTTTCCGGCCTCATTTAAACTTGCTTTGATATGTTATTCTTGTTTGCATCATCTCTTGCCATGAGTAGCATCATATAGCCTTGTCATGCATCATACTTGGTTGAGCATCATGTCATGTTTATCTCTTGTGTGTTTACCATGTTGTTTGCTTCTTTCTGATTGTGCTTCTTCTCGATAGTTCCTGTTTCGTTGCGATCGTGAGGATTCGTTCGACTATGCTTGGTTCGTCTTCGTCCATTCGTCTTATTCACGGACTCGTTCTTCTTCCTAATGGGATTTCAGACAAGATGACCATTACCCTCGATATCACTTCTATCTTTGCTTGTTAGTTGATCGTTCTATCGCTATGTCGCGCTACCTACCACTTGTCATATCATGCCTCCCATATTGCCATGTCAAGCCTCTAACCCACCTTCCTAGCAAACCTTGTTTGGCTATGTTATCGCTTTTGCTCAGCCCCTCCTATAGCGTTGTTAGTTGCAGGTGAAGTTAAAGATTGCTCCATGTCGGAACATGATTATGTTGGGATATGACAATATCTCTTATTTTAATTAACGCATCTATATACCTGGTAAAGGATGGAAGGATCGGCCTTATGCCTGGTGTTTTGTTCCACTCTTGCCGCCCTAGTTTCCGTCATACCGGTGTTATGTTCCTTGATTTTGCATTCCTTACGTGGTTGGGGTTATGGGACCCCCTTGACAGTTCGCTTTGAATAAAACAACTCCAGCAAGGCCCAACCTTGGTTTTCCATTTGCCTAACAACCTAAACCTTTCCCTTGGGAGTTATAAACCCGAGGGTCGTGTTTATTTAACCCTCCCAGGCCAGTGCTCCTTTGAGTGTTGGTCTGAACCGAGTAGACTGCCGGGCCACCTCGGGGAAACTTGAGGGTTGGTTTTACTCGTAGGATGTCTCATCCGGTGTGCCCTGAGAACGAGATAGGTGCAGCTCCTATCGGGATTTGTGGGCACAGTCGGGCGGTCTTGTTGGTCTTGTTTTACCATTACAGAAATGTCTTGTAACCGGGATTCCGAGACTGATCGGGTCTTTCCGGGAGAAGGAATATCCTTCATTGATCGTGAGAGCTTGTGATGGGATAAGTTGGGACACCCATGCACGGTATAAACTTTCAAGAGACGTGCCGACGGTTATGTGGCAGATGGGAATTTGTTATATCTGGTTGTAGAGAACTTGACACTTGACATAACTAAAATGCATCAACTGCGTGTGTAGCCGTGATGGTCTCTTTTCGGCGGAGTCCGGGAAGTTAGCACAGTTTGGGTTATGATTGAACGTAAGTAGTTCGGGATCACTTCTTCATCATTTCTAGCTCCACGGCCGTTGCGTAGCTTCTCATGTTACTCTTATTTGCATATGATAGCCACCATATTTGCTTAGTGCTTGCTGCAACTCCACGTCATAACCTTATCCTACCCATAAGCTTAAATAGTCTTGATCTCGCGGGTTTTGAGATTGTTGAGTCCTCGTGACTCACAGATACTACCAAAACAGTTGCAGGTGTCGATGATACCAGTGCAGGTGATGCTACCGAACTCAAGTGGGAGTTTGACGAGGACCTTGGCTGTTACTACGTGTCTTTCCCTGATGATTAGTAGGTGGAGCCCATTTGGGACAGTCGGGGATCTAGCATTTGGGGTTTATCTCCTTTCTTTTGGATGTGTACATAGTCGGACTATGTGTGTACTCTGAATGATGTATGAATTATATGTTCATTGTGTGAAGTGGCGATTGTAAGCCAACTCTATTTATCCCTTTCTTGTTCATTACATGGGATTGTGTGAAGATGACCCTTCTTGTGACAAAACCACAATGCGGTTATGCCTCTAAGTCGTGCCTCGACACGTGGGAGATATAGTCGCATCATGGGCGTTACAAGTTGGTAATCAGAGCTATCCCCAACTTAGGAGCCCCCTGCTTGATCGAATAACTGTTGTTGAGTCTAGAACAAAAATGTTTTGAGTCTTAGGATTATATATATAAGAGAGTAGGATCCTTTTTTACTCCTCAGTCCCTTCGTCGCTCTAATGAGGTCTCCTGACGTAGATGTTTTGTCTTTCCTATCCTCAAATTTCACTAACAAAAATTAGGATCACGCGAGTATCTTTGGATTGTTCCAATATTCTTGTGATGAGAACATTGTTCTTGGTGCCTCCTGACATTTAGGGGTTGTGGCAGTGTCCCGAGGAGTTGAGCTCCGAGGTGTTGCCGTCACAATTTTATCGTTGCAGTTCTGGAATACCTGAGTTTCACCGACATCGGAAATATCTTTTATGCAGTTGTTGGTGAGATAACCTCGACGCGACCCAGTACTGAGGCAGGAGTTCGGGAGTATTGCCATAGCTCGTATAACTGATGGTTTTCGAAGGTTGAGGTACACGATTTCCGGAGTTTACTTGGTTATGTGTTGACGGATGGATACAGCTGGATGTAAGGATTATTAGTTTGGGTGAGATATATTGCTTCCCCTGTATCCCCAACACCGGATTGCATAACCAGAAAGTTTCAGGAGTTTATAGGTGGGAAATCAAGTAGCTCCTAGAATATCTTTCCGACAGATGCACGATATGGGATTGGGTAAATCTCTATCATATGTTTGTTTCGGCTAATTTTCGAAGCCAAACCCTTTGTTTTTCTTTTGAGTTGTGGTATTCGAGTTGCTTCGATGTCAAGTGTTGATTCGATACCTTTTCTAAATGGTGTTCTCATATTTCTATGGGAGTACTAATCCTTTCGATCATCGAGATTGTCATGTCAATTCTTTCCAACCGGTGTGCTTCTCTTCAAGTGGATCCGATCATTTCAACATTCGTGAGATCAAGTTTCAGTTCTTCTCAATGGTGTCGGTTTCATGCGTCCCAAGTTGCCTTTGTTTTCCCACCATCCCACCCTTTTCTTCAAGGACTCGGATTTATTAATCAAGTATACTTTTTATTGATGTGAAGTCTCTTCACTCTTTCCTTCAATGTTCTTAGCCGGCGATTCTCGTGGAGATTCTAGGAAAGCTTCGAGTTTATCATTCTCCATCCTCATATTCTATCCGATGGATTCAATTCAAGCTTTCGGTGTTGATCATACCCCTTTCCTCGTTTCAAATATTTTTCCATGTCGGGGCACCTCTTAATTGTTCACCTCTCTCTATTCTTATCCGGAGTGCTCAAGATATCTCAAAAGATTCGTGTTTCCATTCTTAATCCGTTCAAGTTATTTCGAGGTTGATATCTTGTTCAAGCCATTTAAATCAACTGGTGGAATCTCTCCTTAAGCTTCAACGGTGTTTCTTTTGAGTGGGCCCTAACCCACAGGTATTTTCCCAGGATCTTACCTGACTCTTCTAATTCTTTCTGGAGTTATTCTCAAATTCTTTCAAAGTTTGACATAAGAATGATTTCTCATCAGTCAAATGTTTCCTCCAAGTTTGCTTTCATATTCTTTTCATCATCGGTTCAACCTTTCTATTCTTAATTCCAGAGTGCCTCAACAATTCATGGTGGTTCTCATCTTCATTCTCAACATCTGAAGACCGAAGAAGGATTTCTCCTAAATATTGGTCCGCTCTCTTGAAGATTCATAGTTCTAGCTTATGCCATCCTCTCATGATTGTTTTCGGTTGTGAGAATTCTTTTCAACCATCTGACGCATTTCAGGAGTTGCTTCCTTTCTCGATCATCCAAAGGCCATCATTTTTGAATATTACTCATTCTCAGCCTTCAGCTCTTGTTCTCCAAATCTTACCGGTGGATCGTTCAAGTATACTCTTTAGTCAGCTCATGATCTCTTCGTTCTGATGTATCTAAATCCCCTCAAGTATCTTCATTCGTTTTCCAGTTCTTCCTGGTGAATTGTGCATTTGCTACTCTCATTTTGAATTCTTACGGTGGTTTGTTCAAGATTCCTCTTCCTATGTTCTCATATTAATTTATTCCTTGTTTCAATCCTACCGGTGGTTCCTTGAAGACCTTCCTCAAGGTTGCGCCATATACTCCTCAATCCTTTTCAAGGGCAATAAGTTGCATGCCAAATCTGGTTGGCATCAATTAAATCTGATGAGGATAAGCATAACGTAATTCTTATTCTTATTTCTTCGTCGTCAAGTAATCCCTTCCTTCGGAGTTTGTTCATGATGAATAATTTCGCGCTTCGAAGTGTTTTCATCTTTGCTTTTCCGGAGTTCAAAATTTCCTCGGCCATCTCGTCAAAACCTCCATCTAAATCACCGCAAGGCTTAATCTTATTCTTTTCATCCTTCAACTCTATCTAATCATCCTTTCGTTACCGGAGTTCTTCATGGTGGTTCGTTAAGGATTTAATTCATTCTTCAAGAGTTCATCAAGATTCTTGTTGGAGGAGTTCAAGTATCTTTTGTTCTCGCATCTCGAAGTGCAATTAATTCTCCGTATTCTTCTAAAGTGGAGTTTTGCATTTCTTCGTTCTTCTCAGATATTCAAACATTTGCTTGTGGCAGAGTTTCACCTCAAGATTTGAGATGTTTTTCCATAAGTCCACAACAAGCTGTTTCTTTCGTTGTTGATTTTCTCAACAACTTCGTTCAATCCTTCCTTCTAAGTTCTTTTCATTCCACTATTTCAATTCTTCCAGAGGCATTGCGCTGTTCAGCTCGTCAAGTGCCATCTCATCGGTGAAGTTCATGTCTCCATTCCTTCCATTTTCAGCAGGAGTGCTGCCAGAATTCTTTTGTTCTTATTCCTTTCGAGCTTCTTCTAACCTGAGTGGTTTCAGAGTCTATCTTATTCCTTGAGCCTTTCATTCTCGTCATATTTGACATTCCTCTTTCTACCCGAGTGCTCTCGACCTTGTTCATCTTCTCTCTTGCACTCTTGCTTCACCTCTTCCTCTTTCTCTTTCGTCTCGTTCCTAAGATCTCAAGACAGGATCTCTTGTTAGTGGAGGAAAGTTGTAATGCCCCGAGTCCGATGTGCCAGGTGTATTCCAGTTATTCACCGTCGTTGCCATGTCATTTTCTTGCATGTTGCACTTTGCCATGTCATCATCTGCATTTCATCTGCATGTTTTTCAAAACTTTCATCCGTTCGTGTTCCCCCAGTTCTCTCTGTTGTACGTTCTGAGCCCGGACACACTCGCACGTGCCCGCTGTACCTCCCAGATCTTGTTTCGTGAGCGGGAGAAAAACGTTCTCGGAATGGACCGAGAGTTGACAAGTGGTCTTGCTACATCATCAGTAGACTGCCTATCAAATTTCGTTCCATTTGGAGGTCGTTTGATGCCCCAATGGTTAACCTGGTAACCGCAAAAGCTCTTCTCTCTTCGCAGCCCAGCACCCCTCCACAACAGCCCACTAGCCCATCCAAACCCCATCCATGCTCTCCGTCGTTGATCACGATCGTTTGTCAAAAACCACACCTCATTTGGACACTCCTAGCTTCCCCTACCTATAAATATGCATCCCCCCTTCCAAATCACGGGTAAAACCCTAGCCACCACCCATCCAAGCCGCCGGACATGTCCAATCTCACCGAACAAACTGCGCTGCCGCCCCTCCACGAATCCTAAGCCGCCACGTGGCAAGCCGCCGCCGCCCGCCGCGCCGGCCCGCTAGGACCGGGTCGGGCCCCCGAGCCCGAGTCGCCGCGCCGCCGCCTCCCGCGACCTAGCCGCCCGGTCAATGCCTCCGCCGCCCGCCGCCCTGGCCCGCTGCTGTCGAGCACCGCCCGCGCCGGCCACTGCTACTCCATCGCCGACCTCGCCACACCAACGTGGGATCGCGCCGCCCCACGCCGCACCTCTCCGGCGAGCCCGCCACTCCGGTTGTATCCGGTTCCTCCACGAACTCCGGCGAGCCCCCGCGTCTCCGGCCATCATCTTCCCCCACTCCGGGAAGATTCGGCGAGTTCCTCCGGCCATCATCGAAAACCGCGCCGAACCCTAGATCTGAGATCTGCGAGGGTATAATTTCTCCAAGTCCCGAGATCCCTAACATTTTATGCCCCTGTTCATCATGCCATATCTCCATGCATATAGCTCCGATTTGCACATATGATATATACAAATAGCCGCCTCATGGTGCTCTTCATGCTAGTATCATTTGCATGCATGTTACTATCCATATTGATGCCTTAATCTTCATCGCAAAACTGCTAAGTGATATAAACTACTGTAAACTGCTGCATGTTAACATCATTTAAGTGTCTTGTGAGTGGTGTAAGTTTGTTGATCTTGACATGAAAATGTTCTGCTCTTCATGCTCTACATGCCGGTGTGCTTCGCATTCATGCTAGGGTGCGTATTTACATATTAATCTCTGTTGCAAATGTGCATGTTGCTGTTAACTGCTAAAAACTGTTGTAACTTGCCTATTTGTCATTTTTATATCTTTTTGTGTGATTTTCTTTTGAGCATCATGTCTATATGTTTTAAGAGCATAATTATGCCATCATTGATGTGGTGCAATACATATATGTTTATATGCCCTATAGTCAGTGCATCAAGCTTGTGAAGTGGGCTACTTGTTGTTAATATGCTGTCAAGTCTGTTTCTGTCATATCAAGTTGCTATGTTTGCTTGGTGCTACCATTTAATCCATGCATAATCTGGAGATGCTTAGTTGACATGTTTTGTTGCCAATGTTATGATCTATCATACTTTTGATGCCCTATATATGTCCTGTAGTATATGTTTTCATTGCCATGAACATGTCTACATGTTGTTCCAGTTTTCTGTTAACTTCGTGACGCCATGTTCTGAGCTTGATATTAGTTAATATATGCATATTATGGAGATGCTCCAATTACATGTTTTGAAGTATGCTATGCGTAATTTGTTACCATACCATGTTTGTTAATTTTGGATATTATATGCCTCTATTCTATGCTTGCAAACATGCTATCATAATGTTGTTGTTTTACACTTGCTGAAATTGTTTCAACATTCAAACTTGTCTTGTTGGTTCCTACTAATCCATGAGCCACATGTATATGATGCCATGATGTTATTTGCTCTTTGTTATGTGTACTTTGATGCCATACCTTGTTTGCTATGTATAGTTACTATAGTATCTTTGTTTCATGGCTCCAACTTGTCATCATATTATCTCTGCTCACGTATATGCTCCTGTGTTATAAAGTTGCTTTTTGCATTGATCATATTGGTTTAATATTGATGCCTATGAACCTGAAACTTAACGAAATTTTAAGTGTTATCTGTACATGAAGTGCATGTCAAGTTTGTACTCATACGATTCCTGCAGCATATTGTTTTGATGGTTGCAAAGTGCCTAGTTGCTGTTTTGGGCAGATTGTTGTTATATCTTGTTTGGGGTGTATGTGTTGCACCGTTGCTCCGTTTTGAGTATGCTATATATGAAACTTGCTTAGAATTGCATGTAGTTTCATCATGTCATGTTGAATCCTTGTTTTGAGTGTGTGTGCTTGATGTTTGAATGCTTTTTGCATCAATGTCATGTTTAACTTGTTTTGCTCATATCTTCTAGGTCGTAGCTCTGAATTAAACGAACTTTATATGTAACTTGACTAGATTTTTGCGTAGATCATCTCGGTGCATTTTAAATTGCTGTTTAACAACTTGAACATAAGGTTTATTCATATCTGGACCAATTTCAAAAATTGCATATGAGGACTTACCGGATTTGTTGTATGTTGCTTCCGGCCTCATTTAAACTTGCTTTGATGTGTTGTTCTTGTTTGCATCATCTCTTGCCATGAGTAGCATCATATAGCCTTGTCATGCATCATGATTGGTTGAGTATCATGTCATGTTTATGTGTTGTGTGTTTACCATGTTGTTTGCTTCTTTCCTGTTGTGCTTCTTCTCGATAGTTCCTGTTTCGTTGCGATCGTGAGGATTCGTTCGACTACGCTTGGTTCGTCTTCGTCTATTTGTCTTATTCATGGAGTCGTTCTTCTTCCTAGCGGGATTTCAGGCAAGATGACCATTACCCTCGATATCACTTCTATCTTTGCTTGCTAGTTGATTGTTTATCGCTATGTCGCGCTACCTACCACTTGTCATATCATGCCTCCCATATTGCCATGTCAAGCCTCTAACCCACATTCCCAACAACCGTTGTTTGGCTGTGTTACCGCTTTTGCCCAGCCCCTCTTATAGCATTGTTAGTTGTAGGTGAAGTTGAAGAATGCTCCATGTTGGAACATGATTATGTTGGGATATCACAATATCTCTTATTTTAATTAATGCATCTATATACCTGGTAAAGGGTGGAAGGCTCAGCCTTATGCCTGGTGTTTTATTCCACTCTTGCCGCCCTAGTTTCCATCATACCGGTGTTATGTTCCTTGATTTTGCGTTCCTTACGCGGTTGGGTTTATGGGACCCCCTTGACAGTTCGCTTTGAATAACAAACTCCTCTAGCAAGGCCCAACCTTGGTTTTCCATTTGCCTAACAACCTAAACCTTTTCCTTGGGAGTTATAAACCCGAGGGTCATCTTTATTTAACCCCCCGGGCCAGTGCTCCTCTGAGTGTTGGTCCGAACCGAGTAGACTGCCGGGCCACCTCGGGGAAACTTGAGGGTTGGTTTTACTCGTAGGATGTCTCATCCGGTGTGTACTAAGAATGAGATATGTGCAGCTCCTATCGAGATTTGTCGGCACAGTCGGGCGGTCTTGCTGGTCTTGTTTTACAATTGCCGAAATGTCTTGTAACCGGGATTCCGAGACTGATCGGGTCTTTCCGGAAGAAGGAATATCCTTTGTTGATCGTGAGAGCTTGTGATGGGCTAAGTTGGGACACCCCTGTATGGTATAAACTTTCGAGAGTCGTGCCCGTGGTTATGTGGCAGATGGGAATTTGTTAATATCCGGTTGTAGAGAACTTGACACTTGACTTAACTAAAATGCATCAACCGCGTGTGTAGCCGTGATGGTCTCTTTTCGTTGGAGTCAGGGAAGTGAACACAATTTGGGTTATGATTGAACGTAAGTAGTTCAGGATCACTTTTTGATCATTTCTAGCTTCACGACCATTACGTAGCTTCTCATCTTACTCTTATTTGTGTATGATAGCCACCATATTTGCTTAGTGCTTGTTGCAATTACACCTCATAACCTTATCCTACCCATAAGCTTAAATAGTCTGATCTCGTGGGTTTTGAGATTGTCGAGTCCTCGTGACTCACACATACTACCAAAACAGTTGCAGGTGCCGATGTAACCAGTGCAGGTGATGCTACCGAACTCAAGTGGGAGTTCGGCGAGGACCTTGGCCATTACTATGTGTCTTTTCCTGATGATCAGTAGTGGAGCCCAGTTGGGATGATCGGGGATCTAGCATTTGGGGTTTTTATTCTTTCTTTTGGATGTGTCTGTAGTCGGACTATGTGTGTACTCTGAATGACGTATGAATTATATGTTCATTGTGTGAAGTGGCGATTGTAAGCCAACTCTATTTATCCCTTTCTTGTTCATTACATGGGATTATGTGAAGATGACCCTTCTTGCGATGAAACCACAATGCAGTTATGCCTCTAAGTCGTGCCTCGACACGTCAGAGATATAGCTGCATCATGGGCATTACAGCACGGTGTTGGCGGGGAGCAACACGAGCGGCGCGCCACCAAGCCCCCAGCCCAGCCCGGGCACGAGAGCACAGGCTTGGTCCCTCCCATGGAGAGTGGCGCGGGAGAACCTCCGGCCTCCTCGGCTGGAGGAGGGGGAGAGATGACCTAGGGCGAGCCCTTCCAAGAGGGGCTCACCGCGCCCCCCTGTCAAACGAGGAGCCCCCCGGCGTCAGCTCCTACGAGCGGCCTTGCCCAGGATGATACTTCGGTCATCACGGCAAGGGACGGAGATCACGACCTGGAAGAGACTGAAGCTTTTGTCCAGCAGACCTCCTCGGGTAATTGATTCGCTCCTTCTCTTTGCTTCTTTCTTTTATCGTCCTATCCCATGCTTCTGGTTCTTCAAAACTTATGCTTCTTTTTATTATTGCTCGTTGTCTTCGCTTGCAGTCCCTCAGACCGAAGAGCCTGAACTGCTGGAGGAAGTGGCCAACATAGGGAGAGATGCCGCGGATGAAGCCGCCAAGATTGCTGCCGCAGAGGAGAAGGGGCACGCTGCCGGGAGCGTCCATGGGCCCCCAATGGAAGTGAAGCACACTCTTGACGGCGCGCCAGTCGCGGGGGCGGCGATCGAGGAGAAAGTCCTCCTTCAAACCATGGGCCCCTCCTCTCATTTTGAGCCATGACGGAGGCCTCGCCGCCAGCTTTGGGCCAGTTGGCGTTGGTGCCAGCACAGCCTGGGGTCGGCACCCCCGACTCATCAGCAACGACGGCTAGAGAGCTTGATAGAGAGCTTCAGTGCATTCTAGTGTCGTTGTATCAAGGGGTCGACGAAGCGTACAACTCTGTCGCCATTATGATGGACTTGTCCTTTCTAGAATCCATGGCGGGCGGTATTAAGGACATGCAGGGGCGGAACAATGAGAAGTGGCAGGTGCTCAAGGAGCAGCGCAAGTCTTCCAACAAGGTGGCCAACAACTATTGGACAAAGGCGACGAGCTGCGTGTCTGGCACGACAAGCAGTTCCAAATCCTGATGAGACAGCAGGAGACCATCTCGATGGCGAGGGAGAATGTCATTGCCCGGGAGGCCGCATGGCAGAGCGCAAAGCGCTTTTGGACGCCAGGGAGCAGGGGATCTCTTCACGGGACGAGAAACTCGAGGCCACCCTCCGCGCCAAGGATGACGATCTGGAAGCTCTTGTGTAGCAGCATACCAAGGAGCTCGAAGACCATCCCAAGGCCGCTCTGGATGCTCTCGCCGCTGATTCTTCTACCCAATTGAAGAAGCTTGCCGATGACCTTGCTTCTGCATCCATGACCAGGACTGATCTTGAACAACAAGTAGCCAAGCTGACTGAAGAGCTTGCCAGGAGCGCCAAGGAAGTCGCAACCCTCAAGGAGGAGGCGCAGAAAGCAGAGACCCTTCCGAAGGATATACAGTCACAACTTTTCGCCAAGAGCCAAGGCCTTGAGTCTGCTGACAGCACCATTAAGGACCTGAAGGCTATGATAGGCACTCTGGAGAGCTCAGTGGATTCCAGTGGGGCTCACGAGCAGCAGCTGACAAAGGACCTGGACACTTCAAGGCGCCTCTGGAAAGATGTCGAGGACAGGCTGGCAAATCACGTTGAGCAGGTCGACCTCTGGATCAAGAGCTTGATCGACATTGCCAAGCGTCTCACTACTCAAACCGCGACGATGGGCATGGAAGGGCCAGTCTTCTCGGTCAGCAAGCAGGAAGTGCCCAATGTCAAGTTAGGGCTCTTATTCAACGAGTTGATTGACAACTGAAGGTGCATGAGGATGGAAGGGTTGGTCGCTTCGCGATTGAATCCCAGAAGCTCGCCTTTAGCGCCCTCTTCATGATTCTGAGCAACATCGCCAGCCACCATCCGGACCTCGACATTGCTGACGGCTTTAGGAAGCCGCCGCTGGGCGCGGACGTTCCCGCTACCGAGGAGAAAGCTACTCCACTTGCCGACAAAGTCATTTTCGTCCCAACGACTCCGCGCGGTCGCCAGGCCCGACGTTAAACTATCATTGCCACTGTGTTGTCCTGTAACAAACACGATGCATGTTCTGTATTTAGGCACCGTTTTATTCATGCTTGTGTGGAACTGATGTTTTTGCTTAATCTTTGATTGTGTGTTTGCCCCTTTAGAATTCATTCGTCAGTGTTCGTATGATTAGTCCTTATGTATGTTTTGGTTGCCTGCCGGTATCATATTTGCCGCGATTGTTGTAAGGGTTTGGCCCTCAGTAGTCATCTTGGCATGAATGCGTCCCGGCCAGTTTTTCCTTGGTAGCTTTCGACGCAGCCACTCATTCTGTGAGCAGGCTAGGAACAGAACAAGGGTGCAGACAAAAAGACTAGCAAGGTGCCATCAGACGAAGGATTTCCTCATACGAACACTTCAGTACCCAAGGGATAAATGAATGCAAAATCTTAAGCTCATAAGGGAGAAATGATTGCATGAGCTTAGCTTTTGTCTTTGCATCCTCCCACCCCTTTCTGTTGCGATCGCTTGCTGTGTTCACATGCTTTGGGAAGGATGGATGCCATGTGTGTAGTTCTTAGGCTCCCGACAGGGGCAGATAAGAGAAAATCATCTATCTTGTAGCAGCAGGACGTGGTGCAAGGTACAACCGGGTTTTCCCTCCTCCATTCTATGTTTTTCGAAAAATCTAGTGGCAGCTGGCATAAAAGTCACGCTAATGCAGACACCCTTGCCAGAGTACACTTGCTAGGGCGTCGATCAACGGATTCACACCAGCGCTCCACCCAGGATTTCCCTGAATAGGGTAAATACTGAACCGAGTTCCGCGCGGTGCTCATCAATGTCGATGATGCTAAACCCAGAGTGTCTTGATTGTCGATAAACGAGAATGGTGGAAAGGGAAACCCGTACCTACACACTTTGTCCCTTCCCCCTGGACGGAGCTGGCATGGTGATCACGTAGCCCAGATTGCAAGGGTCGGTTCGCCGCCATTGTTATCGATCCTTGCCGATGTAGAAGCTGCGGCGGAAGGAGGCGATGGAGACCGAACTGGGTGTGGGGGAAGCAATATTGCTTCCCCTCTCCATTCCCATCACCCCCCACCTTTCCTTGGCATCACGGATGATGAAGGCATCGATGAAGATGACACGCTACGTATGCTTCTCGGGTTCGCGCAAGCGCTCCCCCTACCTAGCGCGCCAAAGATTTCGTGGGAAACCACGACCACCTATGGGACTATGAGCCCCTTTTAGTTCAGCAGGGGGATGGGCACATTGCACAAAGAGCGGAGAAGCGCAACACAGCACGACAGAGATCACACAGACAATTTTACCCAGGTTCGGGCCGCTGCGAGGCATAAAACCCCACTCCTGCTTTGGTGGATTGATGGTGGACTATTGTGGAAAATGCATTGCTCTTGCCCGGCAGGGGTTGCCTAGGGGCGAGAGCAGCTGTGCGCGTATGAGTATACTGGGGTCCAAATGGTCGAATCTCCAAACCCTTTCTACGGTTGCCATGGGCCTCCTTTTATAGAGCAACGGGTCACCACAATGGCAAATCAGTCTTTGTGTACTGATTAGATAGCAAACAGTGCTATTATACCTAATTTTGCAGGCGGACAAAGCGCATTAAATGTGCCGCTTAGTGTCACATCACAGCATGCCTGGCAAGGCTGCCAGCTTCATGCCTGCTTGATTGACACGTCTCAGGACGGGTGTCATTTGGAGGTGTTTTTTGTAGGAAGTGCCTGCCATGTGGCAGGAAACAACCACATAGTCACTTGGGGGCTTGACACCACACTGATCAACGACTTGCATCATGGTGAGGTGGAGCGATGAAGCCTTGGCGAGGAAATCCGCCCTTGCTGTGCCTGGCAAGCCTGCTGGGATGGTTTGGAGGCTTATTTTTGCGGAAACCTCACCCTCGCCAGGCTCTCTTGCCCGGCAAGGGAGGTTTTTTCCTTTAGCGACATCTTGCTCCACTAGCTTGACTTGGTCTTCTTGACATGCACTCTGATTCTTTATAGAGTTGATCTATTATGCTTGGTCTTAGTCTTGGATGCTGTAATCCTGCCAGGTTGGTGGCTTTGTTGTCCGTGCACAAGTTAGGGGGAAACATATGCCCCTGTTTGTGTACCCCGACAGTCCGTCTAACGCTCTACTCCGATGGTCGCTGCACAACTATGGCCGATGCCCCACTCTGGCAGAAGGCACATCGTTCCCCCTCCCCTCCTCCCAGGCCATGGCCTTGAGGTGGTATTGAAGGATGATCTCATCCAACAAGGTGAGGATTTCCTCCAATTTTTTGCCAAACTTTCATTCCTATCTGCTATACGATGAATTGCTATGAGCTGGTTCCGCTGGTGCTATATGATTCATTGCTATGAGCTGCTCCTACTATATGGTTAATTGCTATGAGATATTACCGATATATGATGATTTTCTATGAGCTGCTACTGTTATATGATGAGTTGCTATGAGCTACTCCTGCTTCTGCTATATGATCAATTGCTATGAGATGCTCCTGCTGCTGCTATATGATGAATTGCTATGAGCTGCTGCTGGTATATCATGAATTGCTAGCTACTCCTACTGTATGATGAGTTGCTATGAGCTGCTGCTATGTGATGCTTTCAGGTGGTGCTGCAATATTATAATAACCAGCCACTTGGACCATCGAATTTCAATAAATAATGGTTCTTCATTTAAATTTAGGCAATGAGTTCTTCATTTAAATTAGGAAATGGGCTCTCTATGGAAGACATTGACCAAAGTATATTATGCCAAGTAGATGGTATCTTTGTATTTGCGTTTTGAACAAATATTGATGGTCTGTTTTCCTCTCATATTAATTACTGCACTGGATTCAATTCATGAAGTTTGCAAGTCAAATTAATTTTCATATGGGTAGCAAAATGACAAAATATAATGCAATCTAGACTTTTCACTGATCATACCACAGATAAGCTGAAAAAGCAGGCAATGAAAATAACTGGTTGGCTTATTATCTAGAGCTTATATTCAAAGGGGCTTATTTTCTTAGGATAACTCGAAATAACTATCCCTAAGAACCCTGGTCAACAGCACAGACATACAAATAACATGTCACGATGTTTGCAATGGAGTGACCTACCATAGCACACTGTATAGGCTCACCGTTGCCTCTCCTTTTTTGCGATGTTCCATGAAATTGCCACATACATCTTGTACTTCTTCATTGAGGCACCCCATATGTAAGTTAGCACGGCTAATTTGGGATATCTCTACATGATAATACATTGCATATCCCTTGCACATATTTAAACCACCAATTAACGATTGTGTGCGTAGCATAAACTAGCCATGACTATGTGTACTAGACTAGCAGGCACTCCAAGGGAGCCTAATGTAGTGCACTGGAATTCCTACATGCCACCTACGATTTTGTGTAATGTACTACCTCTATTTCTAAATATATATCTTTGTAGAGATTCCACTACGGACCACATACAGATGTAAATAGATGCATTTTAGAGAGTAGATTCTCTCATTTCGCTATGTATGTAGCCTATAGTGGAATCTCTAGAAAGACTTATATTTAGGAACGGAGGGAGTATCATGTATGACATCTAAATCTCTAATTTAGCAGCCAGTAGTGGAAATGATTGTCTGCACAAAGGGATTACTAGTCAAAAATCCTAGCAAAGCACGCTGGCAGGCACACAACAATACAAGCGAGAGACACACTTACATGATCATAGCAATGCCTCAGTTCAGGATCTTGGTTGGCCAAGGTGTTAGATCCAGAAGAAACATCATCCTTGTAGTTCTTGCCAGGTGCATAACATGTAACAGCGACTTGTTAGTATATAAGAAGTACATCAGGCAGGTGATGCTGGATGGGTTTAAAGGTGACAAGTACCTAGGCCATGGTGGGTGCTTGGCGTCTTGCCAAACGGTGGGAATCAGGTTAGAAACATCAAGGGTGATGACGCTGCACTGGCTGTCGGGGTCCCGTAAGGAAATCTAGAACCATGGAGTAGGGTGTTTGTGAAGCTGCTCCAGTAGGGTGGACTATGGTGTGGGTGAAGCGGATCTGAGGTCATGGACAAGGGCATCGATGAAGTTGCTCCAGTGGTTGGGTTCAGGATGGTGTCGATGATGTGGATCTGCGGCCATGGATGAGGGCGTTAGAAGCTCCTTCGGTAGGTTGGACGAGGGTGCAATGAAGCGGATCTAAGGCCGTTGGCAAAGCAACCCCGATAGGGTTGAGAATGGTATAGGCGGAGCTACTCCGGTAGGGTTGAGGATGGTGTCGGTGAAGCGGCTCCGGTAGGGTTGAGGAAGGTGTCGGCAAAGAGGATCAGAGGCTGTCGACATGGAAATCGGTGGGGCGGCTCCAGGGGTATGGACAAAGCGTCTCCGGTGGGGAGTATGAAGGAGCTGCTGCAAATGCGTTGCGGATCACGAGAGTACTGGCGAAGCAGATCCGGCATCATGGACAAAGCCAACACTAAATGGGTTGTGGTACAATGGTGCATGAGTAGTCTACTTGTTTCTAGGGGAGGTGGGAGGGGTACATGCAGCCGTAGAAGCAGATCCGACGAGGTGGACGACGCTGGCAGTGAATGGGCTCTGGTACGCCGGTGGATGAGCAGTCTAGGGTTTCAAGAGGTAAGGGGTAGAATGGCCGATGAAGTACGGACAACGTGATGTAAGATGCTCTGGTGTTGTGGAGTAGCCGGTTTTGCGAGAGGGGGAGAGGAAATGGGGGTGCCGTGTGGTGGGGGTAACCGGAAGTTACCAAAGCAACCCCAACCTATTATGTAAATGAGGGCCGTATTGTAACTATTGTTCTACGTGCGCCAAGGACAAAAGGGGAATTTCACATGCTAAAGACTAGGTGGCGGAAATTTTAGAAAGGGGCGGGAGATTTTGCCGCCCGCGGGACCGTTCGTATCTAGTTTCAACTAATTTTGGACAATGCTAGTGGCTAGGTCATGCGAGACTATGTACACCAGGCACACGTCAGCAGTTAATAACTGGTATGAAGTCCACCCAAGAAAAAGAGACAATAACTCAAGATGATGCACCGATAACTTGTTCACATGGGTGCGGCCAATCGTACGGGTGTAGAGGCGCGTTCACAAAAAATGGATCAAACGCTCAACCAATGTATTTTTGTGTAAATATATAATTTAGTGCCATTGGTTATTTATTTTAAACACAATGCATTGACGTGTTAATTTAATTATATTGCACAGTAATAAATTCATAATATAGATGCACAAAAGAAATGGATATTGTAGTCTGCTACTTAAAAGTGTTACCTCATATGATTACATGGCCTCCATTTCATAAATTGCTTACACGTTGAATTCATATATGAATATTGCATATATTACTTCATAATATAACCTTAAATCATCCAAGACTAATGAATTTGAATGAAAAACTAACAATGGTGCATGTACATGATAACTATAGTGGTTGTTTGAAGAAACATCACTATAACTTGGGCATGCACAATTGAAAAAGACTATTTGAAAAAAATGCGATATGTGAGTGTCCAATCTTTATAGCGTTGAATCGATATTGAATCTTTGGCCATGATATGAAGTAGATATTGATTATGTTCAAGCGATGCACGTCCACGATCGCTAGATAGTGATACGTGAATGAATTGTGCAATCTCTCTCACACACATACATATCTCATTTCTCCGTGGGCATCGAAATCACACATGCACACTTCGTGTATTTCTCTCCCTCCGTCAAGGTTAGAATTCGTCTTTCTACCCCGTCCTACTAGTCTCTCACACAAAAACACACACGCTCTCTCTGTCGAACACCCCCACCCCTTTAATTCTGCCCACCCACTGCCAATAATGTCCCAAAGTATAACTATGTCTCGCATACATATCCGTAAGGTTAACTCGAGTCCTGGAACCATATGAATACATAACAATGGGATTCCAGCAGATCACCTTTTGTTTTGAGATTTCGCTACACACACACCGGCGCGCACATTGTTTCTCTCTTCATTTTTTTCCGGCACCTGCGTGCACACTGCTTGTTTATCTCTATGATGCTTTAAGTATGCCTTGCACACATGCTATCTACCTATCCCTTAATATAGATATGTAACACACAAACTCCTTCCCCCTATATCTAAGTGTCACTGGCACCCCCCCCAACACACACAAACACACACTTTCCGACACCGAAGGAGTAGGATGACACCTCGATCTTGATACTAATCTATCTACTGGCTTCTCTCTCAAACACATACACACACACACACACACACACTCTAGTTGTGCCTATGTGCCTACCCTGCGCACATTCTCGATACATCTTTCTCTCCCTCCCCCCTCCCCACCCCCAACAATGACAGCAGAAGGGTGACACCTCGATCTTGATCTTAATCTA